>NC_059267.1:11419958-11457458 GCF_017591435.1 Portunus trituberculatus
CTGAAAAATATTCCTTGACACCTTGAAAAAAAAAAGATAGGAAAAAAGAGATGCAAGTGAACAGTTGCTACTTAAAAAAAACAGGAAAAAAATATGAATGTAGATGAAAGAAGGAAAGTTAGCAAAGGAAAAAGTACCTAAATTAAAAAGGAAATGTTCATTGACACGTTGAAAAAATGATTGGAAAAAAGGAAACAAGTGAACAACAGTCGCTACTTAAAAAAATAAGAAAAATATATGAATGTAGATGTAAGAAGGAAATATAGCAAGGAAAAAGTACCTTCACTAGGAAACATTCACTGACACCTTGAAAAAAAAATAGGAAAAAAAGAAACAAGTTGCTACCTAAAAAAAAAAAAAAAAAAAAATGGAAAAAAAATGTGTGTATGTAGATGAAAGAAGGAAAGTTAGGAAGAAAAAAAAGTACATGCACTAGAAAGCATTCATTGACACGTTTAAAAAAAAAAGAAAGGGAAAAAGGAAACAAGTGAACAGTTGCTACTTAAAAAAAAAAAAATTGGAAAAAAAGTGTGTAGATGAAAAAAAAAATTTAGAAAGAAAAAAAGAGTATATGCACTAGAAAACATTCATTAACACACTGGAAAACACAAGAAAAGGAACAAGACAAGTAAACAGTAACTACATCAATAATAAAAACAATATATTTTCATGTAAAAAGAAAGTAAGGGAAAAAAAAAAGCTCCACTGGGAAGGAAACGAGAAATATACCTACATTAAACTGAAAAAGTGAGAAAAGAACAAGAAAAGTAAACAGTAGCTACATCAATAATAGAAAAAAAAAATATATATGTTCATGTAAAAAAAAAGTAAGGAAAAAAAAAAGCTCCACTGGGAAGGAAACGACAAATATATCCACGTAAAAAAAAGGGAGATAAATGTAAATAGCTATAAGTAAAAAAAAAAAAAAATTAGAAAAGAAAAAAAAATAGTATACGTATAAAAAAAAAAGGGAAAGGTAGCGAGTAAAAAGTAGCAAAGGATCGAGCCGCAGGAAAGTACATTAACGCCTCTGTCCGTGTATATATTCTCCTCACTTTTTCTTTCCTCGTGTCAAAAAAGAAGGAAAAAAGTGGAAAAAAAAATAAAAAGCTTCATCTAAAAGGGCAATGTTACCAGATGAGAGAGAGAGAGAGAGAGAGAGAGAGAGAGAGAGAGAGAGAGAGAGAGAGAGAGAGAGAGAGAGAGAGAGAGAGAGAGAGAGAGAGAGAGAGAGAGAGAGAGAGAGAGAGAGAGAGAGAGAGAGAGAGAGAGAGAGAGAGCATTACTTTCGCTCTGCTCACTTTTTAGACGTACATATTTACCGCCTCTCTGACCCGTTATTGTACTCTCTCTTTCTCTCTCTCTCTCTCTCTCTCTCTCTCTCTCTCTCTCTCTCTCTCTCTCTCTCTCTCTCTCTCTCTCTCTCTCTCTCTCTCTCTCTCTGCTATTTATATATCAATTCATTTACCTTTTTCTAGTGATGTTAACGATAATTCTGATGTGTGTGTGTGTGTGTGTGTGTGTGTGTGTGTGTGTGTGTGTGTGTGTGTGTGTGTGTGTGTGTGTGTGTGTGTGTGTGTGAGAGTGTGTGAGAGAGAGAGAGAGAGAGAGAGAGAGAGAGAGAGAGAGAGAGAGAGAGAGAGAGAGAGAGAGAGAGAGACGTAGAGAGCAACGTATCTTTGTCTCTCTCTCTCTCTCTCTCTCTCTCTCTCTCTCTCTCTCTCTCTCTCTCTCTCTCTGCACCGTCAACCATTTCTTTTTAATACAATGTTTGCATTTAGATTGTACCACTGACTCACGCCCAAGCCCCGCCTGGAAATAAAGGGGAAGATCATATATACAGTAAATACGGGTTGCATTCTGGCCTTCGATAAATTAGGAACGTGGGGGAGAGAGAGAGAGAGAGAGAGAGAGAGAGAGAGAGAGAGAGAGAGAGAGAGAGAGAGAGAGAGAGAGAGAGATATTCTTTGGTGTATTTCCGTACAATGAAGTCCACATTTTTAAACTGAAAACGAAAATTACTGGAAGGAAAAATAGAAAATAAGTAAAGTTGAGTAGAAAATAAAGTTTTGAAAGGAAATAGAAAGGGGGGAAAGAAAATGGACTGGAAAATTACTCAACTAAATAAGATAAAACGAAACTTGGAATAAATGATAAAATATGTGGAAGGAAATGCAGAAAGTTGCTTAAAATGCTGAATTGGAATAGAAAGAACAGTCAAGACCAAAACGAAGAAGACATTAATAATAATAATAATAATAATAATAATAATAATAATAATAATAATAATAATAATAATAATGCTGCAACACAAGGAAAGAAAAGAAAAAAAAAGAAAAGCCCATTAGTCTAAGTGAGAAAACGGAATAGTGTTTAGAAAAGACAATAAAAACGAGAAGAGAGAGAGAGAGAGAGAGAGAGAGAGAGAGAGAGAGAGAGATCAAGGCAAAAGGAAAAGTATTGTACGTATAAATTTAAAGACGTAGGAATGGAAAAAGTGTGCCAAGAAAAAGAATAGGAAATAATCTTAGGAAGAAAAAGTGTTAGAAATAGAAAATGGAGATGTGTATACTAAGAAAACCTATGTGAGAGAAAACAACATGCGTTGATGTGAATGAAATGTAGATTGAAATAAAAAAATGCAATCAGAAAACATGAAAAATAGCACACTTCTTGAGACAAAAAAAGAGAAAACATGAAAAAAAACCAGAATCAAGGCATAAATAAAATTTTTTTTTTTTTTTTTTTTTTTTTACATTACAAGGGCACTGGCCAAGGGCAAACAAAGTGTTGGAAAAAAAAAAATCCCGCTGGTTGCCAGGCTCTGTTAAGAAGAAAGGAGAAAGAGAAAAAACAAAAAAAATCTAAAAGGAGGGTCCAGTTAACGTAAGAGGTGTCTTGACACTCCTCTTTTGAAAGAGTTTAAGTCATAGGCAGGTGGAAATACAGACACAGGTAGAGAGTTCCAGAGTTTACCAGTGTAGGGAATGAAGGAGTGAAGATACTGGTTAACTCTTGCATTAGGAAGATGGACAGAATAGGGATGAGAAGAAGTAGAGAGTCTTGTGCAGCGAGGCCGCAGGAGGGGAAGGCATGCAGTTAGCAAGTTCAGAAGAGCAGACAGCATGAAAACAGCGGTAGAAGACAGATAAAGATGCAACATTGCGGCGGTGACTTAAAGAATCAAGACAGTCAGTTAGAGGAGAAGAGTTGATAAGACGAAAAGCTTTAGATTCCACCTTGTTTAGTAAAGCTGTGTGTGGATCCCCCAGACATGAGAGCCATACTCCATACACGGGCGGATAAGGCCCTTGTACAGAGCAAGCAGCTGGGAGGGAGAGAAAATGGACGAAGACGCCATAGGACACCTAACTTCTTGGAAGCTGATTTAGCAAGAGTAGAGATGTGAAATTTCCAGTTTAGATTTTTAGTGAAGGATAGACCGAGTGTGTTTAATGTAGAGGAGAGGGAAGTTGAGTGTTATTGAAGAAGAGAGGATAGTTGTCTGGAAGGTTATGTCGAGTAGATAGTTGTAGAAATTGAGTTTTGAGGCATTGAACAAAACCAGGTTTTCTCTGCCCCAATCAGAAACAAGTGAAAGATCAGAAGTTAGGCGTCCTATAGCATCTCGCCTTGAGTCATTTAATTGTTGTTGGGTTGGGCGTCTGTTGAACGCTGTTGAATAATGCAGGGTGGTATCATCAGCATAGGAGTGGATAGGGCATTGAGTCAGATTTAGGAGATCATTGATGAATAATAGAAAGAGAGTGGGTGATAGGACAGAACCCTGTGGAACACCACTGTTGATAGTTTTAGGGAAGAACAGTGACCGTCTACTACAGCAGCAATAGAACGATCGGAAAGGAAACTGGAGATGAAGGTACAGAGAGAAGGATAGAATCCGTAGGAGGGTAGTTTAGAAATTAAAGATTTGTGCCAGACTCTATCGAAGGCTTTCGATATGTCAAGGCCGACAGCAAAGGTTTCACCGAAGTCCCTAAAGAGGATGACCAAGATTCAGTTAGGAAAGTAAGAAGATCACCAGTAGATCTGCCTTTACGGAAACCATACTGGCAATCAGAGAGAAGGTTGTGAGCTGATAGATGCCTCATTATCTTCCTATTAAGGATAGACTCAAAGGCTTTAGAAAGGCAGGAAATCAAAGCTATAGGGCGGTAGTTAGAAGGATTGGAGTGGTCACCTTTTTAGGGACAGGTTGAATGTGAGCAAACTTCCAGCAAGAAGGATAAATAGAAGTAGAGACACAGATGAAAGAGTTTGACCAGGCAGTGAGCGAGTTCGGAAGCACAGTTTTGAGAACAACAGGAGGGACTCCATCCGGACCGTAAGCCTTCCGAGAATCAAGGCCAGAGAGGGCCAGGAAAACGTCTTTATAAAGAATTTTAATTTTAGGGATGAAGTAGTCAGAGGGTGGAGGAGTAGGAGGAATATGCCCAGAATCATCCAAAGTTGAGTTGGTAGCAAAGGTTTGAGCGAAGAGTTCAGCTTTAGAAAAGAAGAGACAGCTGTAGAGCCATCTGGATGAAGTAAAGGAGGGAAAGACGAAGAAGTAAAGTTGTTAGAGATATTATTGGCTAGATGCCAGAAATCTCGAGAGGAGTTAGAATTGGAAAGACTTTGACATTTTCTATTGATGAAAGAGTTTTTAGTAAGTTGGAGAATAGATTTGGCATGATTACGGGCAGAAATATATAGGGCATGAGTTTCAGCAGTTGGATGGCTACGGAACCGTTTGTGAGCCGCCTCTCTATCATTGACAGCACGAGAACAAGCAGAGTTAAACCAAGGCTTTTTAGCTTTAGGGTTAGAGAAAGTATGAGGAATGTATAGCTCCATGCCAGAGATAATCACCTCTGTTATGCGCTCGGCACAAAGAGAAGGATCTCTGACATGAAAACAATAATCATCCCAAGGAAATCAGAATAGTACTGCCTTAGTTCCTCCCACTTAGCAGAGTTAAAATGCCAGAAGCACCTCCGCTTAGGCGGGTCCTGAGGCTGCACTGGAGTGATAGAACTGGTAACGGAAATTAGATTGTGGTCGGAGGAGCCCAACGGAGAGGAAAGTTTAACAGAGTAAGCAGAAGGGTTGGAGGTTAGGAAAAGATCAAGAATGTTGGGCGTGTCTCCAAGGCGGTCAGGAATACGGGTAGGGAACTTCACTAGCTGCTCTAGGTCATGAAGGATAGCAAAGTTGAAGGTTTGTTCACCAGGTTGGTCAGTGAAAGAAGATGAAAGCCAAAGCTGGTGGTGAACATTGAAATCCCTAAAATGGAGATCTCAGCAAAAGGAAAGTGAGATAAGATGTGCTCCACCTTGGAAGTCAAATAGTCAAAGAATTTTACATAGTCAGAGGAATTAGGTGAGAGGTATACAGCACAGATGAATTTAGTTAGAGAGTGACATTGAAGTCTTAGCCAGATGGTAGAAAATTCTGAAGATTCAAGATTGTGGGCACGAGAGCAAGTGGTGTCGTTACGCACGTATGCGCAACATCCAGCTTTGGATTGAAAATGAGGATAGAGCAAGTAGGAGGGAACAGAAAAGGGGCTGCTGTCAGTAGTCACAGACAACTGTGTTTCGGTTAGGAAGAGAAGATGAGGTTTAGTAGAGGAGAGGTGGTGTTCCACAGATTGAAAATTAGAACGAAGGCCACGAATGTTGCAGAGATTGATAGTGAAAGTATTAGATGAAGTGTCAAGACACCCAAGGTCGACAGCAGAGGGGCAGTCCGACCTGGGGACATTTATGGTCCCCTCCCCAGAGGGGGACTCCGAGGCAGGGCGTGGTGAAGCCATCTGAAATAAAAATACAAAATGAATATACAAAATGAAACGATCTAATACACACAAAAGCAAAAAGAAAAAACACACACACACACACACACACACACACACACACACACACACACACACACACACACACACACACACACACACACACACACACACACACACACACACACACACACACACAGAGCTAAATAAATGAAAATAAATAAGGTACGGATAAACAAAACACAAGAGAGAGAGAGAGAGAGAGAGAGAGAGAGAGAGAGAGAGAGAGAGAGAGAGAGAGAGAGAGAGAGAGAGAGAGAGAGAGAGAGAGAGAGAGAGAGAGAGACAAACAGATAGACAGAGAGACCGAGAGACAGACAAAAACAGAGACAGGGACAGACAGACACACAAAACAAACCGACAAAAGGACAGAGAGAGAGAGAGAGAGAGAGAGAGAGAGAGAGAGAGAGAGAGAGAGAGAGAGAGAGAGAGAGAGAGAGAGAGAGCAAAAAAAAAAAAAATGAGATAGTAAGTATGAATGGTAAGAGTCTATTAGGAAGCAACATGGTGGCTTGGAGTCTCTTAACGCCTCACAATAAAGCCTCGAGGGAGCCACAAGGGAGCCGCGTAAATATTCACCTCATAAACACACCGCGACGGGAGGAGGCGGGCGAGAGGGAGGAGAGGACAGAAGGGGGACGAGAAGAGACATAGGGGGAAAAAGAATAAGTGCAAATGACGTGATGAGTATGGGACGGGAAGAGACTGGAAAAGAAACGGGGAAAAACGGGAAGAAACGAGATAGGGCAGTAGGTGGACGGGAGGAGGACAGGAGGGCTTAGGATACGACTAGACTAATTTTGGACGGGAAGAACGTGATAGGAAGGTGGACAGGAATGAAGTGGTCGAAAGAGAAGAGGAGAAGAACGAAAGGAGACAGGAGTGGAATAGAAGAAATAAGAAAGTGGTGGGAAGGAAAAGAGGAGGTAGGGGAGGACGAATGGTGGACGGGAAGGGACGGGAGGAGAAGGAAGGACAATTGGAAAATCATAAGAGGGATGAGAGGTGAGCAAGAGATGAGACGTGGACAGACAGACAGATAGACAAACAGAAAGACAAACACACAGACAAAAAATATATTAAAAGGAATAGGCAGTACTATTATTATTATTATTATTATTATTATTATTATTATTGTTGTTATTATTTTCATTATTATTATTATTATTATTATTATTATTTTTATTATTATTATTATTATTATTATTATTATTATTATTATTTTCAATGTTATTATTATTATTATTATTATTATTATTATTATTATTATTATTATTATTATTATTATTATTATTATTATTATTATTATTATTATTATTATTATTATTATTATTATTATTATTATTATTATTATTATTATTATTATTATTATTATTATTATTATTATTATTATTATTATTATTGGTAGTGGTGCAGTGGTGGTGGTGGTGGTGGTGGTGGTGGTGGTGGTGGTGGTGGTGGTGGTGGTGGTGGTGTGGTGTGGTGGTGGTGGTGGTGGTGGTGGTGGTGGTGTAGTAGTGGTGGTGGTGGTAGTGGTAGTGGTAGTAGTAGTAGTAGTAGTAGTGGTAGTAGTAGTAGTAGTGGTTATTATAACAAGAACAATAGCAACAATAACAACAACAATACAAAAACAGCATTTAGAAAAGTAACACTTGTAATAATAATAATAGTAATAGTAATAATAATAATAATAATAATAATAATAATAATAATAATAATAATAATAATAATAATAATAATAACAATAATGATAACAATAATAAAAACAAATAAAATAAAATAATATAAATCAATACTAAGACAAACTAAATCTGCTTCCTGAAACACGTAATAAGAACAGTCAATGCAAACAAACATTTTCTGCAAAGTCAGTGAAATGTGGCAAGGAAGGAACCGTAGACTTAATGAAATGCGGCATGCGACACCGGTAGAGTTCTGGCGTGAAGTAATTGAGACAGCTGGAACAAAGCCCTGTATCTGCATAGTGAAATATAGAACAGAATAGGGAAGGCAGAGTTAATGAAATGCGGTGACCTTTAACCGTAGACTTTAGCACGCTTTTAACTTCTCGCATTGGATTTAATTTTGAAACACTTACTGCGACACTTCCTAGCTACTCTTAAGCGACTGAATATCAAGGGACGCTGGTTTTGAAAGACGTATATGTGATTCTAGTGACTGATTGACAAGAACTTTACATTATTAACAGAAGAAACACTCGTGAGAACTGAGTCATTCATCTCCGTGCTGTACTGAGACTACTTCATATCAGACGACGTGGGAAAGTAGACCAGTGGAGGTAAACGAAGGAAGAAAGAATGAATAGGAGAAAGTGAACACAATATATACACTACTCTTTTGATATATTTTCTCATAATTTGAATGAAAGTAGAAAGAATGATTAGAATAAGGTGGACACACAATGTACACAAATTCCTCTCATATATTGTGTCTTGTTTTGAACGAAAGTAGAAGGAATGATTAGAATAAAGTGAACACAATATATACTCAACTTCTTTCAATATATTTTCTCATGTATTGAACGAAAGTAAAAAGAAGGAATAGAATAAAGTGAACATAATATATACACAACTCCCTTTGATATATTGTCTCATATATTGCAGAGACAAATAAACGCAGGCAGAAACAATAATTTGATCTACTGTATTTGAATTAGATTTGATCACGTAGAAGACTAAAACCAGTAGTAATAAATTAATGCAGAGAGACACGATTAAAGAGGCTGAACAAAACATATACAGGTCTATTTATATCATTTCTACACGTATTAGAGAGACAGGCAAACTCATGCAGAGACGCTGATTTGATTTACATTATTTAATTTGTATTTCATGAGGTGGAAACAAATTAATGTGCAAGGATAGAATAAGATAAACACAACATATACACCAGCTTCTTCTTGTTTCACCCTTAACACATATTGAAGGCAAATAATCATACTAGTATATAGAGACAAAAAAAAAAAAATAAATAAAACTAAAAGCTGAAAAAAAAAAAAAATAGTGATGAAATAAAGATAGGATGGAATGAATTGAACAAGTCTGGTGGGTGAATACACTGGTAACTGTCGCACCGTCACTACCACCATTCCTGTCCCTGAATAACTGAAAACCTGATAAGCAGAAGGAAAGACGTGTAAAAAATCTTATAACATGCTGACAGAAAATAAGTTAAACATTGTCAAAGATACTAGCAATGTTTTGAAATACCCGAGAGAGAGAGAGAGAGAGAGAGAGAGAGAGAGAGAGAGAGAGAGAGAGAGAGAGAGAGAGAGAGAGAGAGAGAGAGATAGTGTAAATAGAATCACATCAGAATATTGGCTGCCTCTTCTCCCTGTGTTGTGTGTTGTTCCTTTCTCCACATTGAGGGTTCTGATTTTGTTCATGATAGCAAATGTACGTAACTTAGCCTTCCATTTCTTCCCTCCCTCCTCCCCAACCGCCACGTGCACGGCCTGACCTTAGTGCACGTAATGTTTCAGTGCACGTGCTTCCCAGCCTCCTGATATTTGCAATTCTCAAATCGTGCCTTTGTTTAAATTGTATTGTGGAGAGAGAGAGAGAGAGAGAGAGAGAGAGAGAGAGAGAGAGAGAGAGAGAGAGAGAGAGAGAGAGAGAGAGAGAGATTTTTAATGTTGTTACTGCTGATGCTACTGGTGTTGTTGCTGCTGATTTTGTTGTTGTTACTGTTTTATCACCCCCCACCACCACCACCACCACCACCAACAACAACAACAACAACAACAACAACAACAACAACAACAACAACAACAACAACAACAACAACAACAACGTCAACAACAACAACAACAACAACAACAACATAACTTTTATTCTCCTCTTGGTGCGCCTCCCTTGCAACACCAAACACCAAGCACAACACAGCTCAGCACAGACGGTCACCAACACGCACTGGCAGCACTAACGTCTGAAAAATTCCATCTCTATCAAAAGTTATCAGCGAGCAACTATAATTCAAGAGGCGAGGCGAGGCTGGCGCGCGGATTATGTCAAGCCATGGCGTTCTTTCCCCGAAGTGTGTTATTTTCCTGCTTGTCTTAAGTCATCTGCGTGCTGGCGCCTGGTTGTTAGAGGCCTTTATTTGTACGGTGACCTTGCACGTAAAAAGGGAAAGAAGAGGAAATAGAGATGTTTAGATAGCTTAATTGATAGAGTAAAAGGGGTTAAGATAGGATATAGTAAGTGAGGTAAAAAAAATAGCTACTCAAGGACAGTATTTCTTGTTATAGTCGTTTATCTGTTCGGTGACTTTGCACGTGTAAAAAGAGAAAGAAGAGGGAAATAGAGCTTTTTTGATAGCATAATTGATAGACTAAAGGTGGTTAAGATAGGATATGACAATTGAGGTAAAAAAAAAAAGCTACTCAGGGTCAGTTATTCCGGTTGTTATAGGTTGTTCGGTGACCTTGCACGTGTAAAAAGAGAAAGTAGAGGGAAATAGAGGTTATTTGATAGCATAATTGATAGAGTAAAGATGGTTAAGATAGGATATAATAAGTGAGGTAAAAGGAAAAGCTACTCATGGACAGTAATCAAAATAGGACTAAATGATAAAGAGGAGAAGGAAATAGAGAAGATTCAGTGGTATATAGTTTCGTAACATTCATAAGAAGTGTCAGTAATCGCAATAGGAGAATAAATAGAGAGAGAGAGAGAATAGAGAGAGAGAGAGAGAGAGAGAGAGAGAGAGAGAGAGAGAGAGAGAGAGAGAGAGAGAGAGAGAGAGAGAGAGAGAGAGAGAGAGAGAGAGAGAGAGAAATTTGTTTTCATATAAGGTGGTAGATGAATGGGGGTAGAATCAGAAACCATATTGTAATTGGTGAGTCGTTAGTGGGCTTTGAGAGACGATTATACAAATTTACGGAGAGTGATGATACCTGGAAATAACCAGACATGTTTTTTTTTATTCATTTATTTCAGTTATTTATTTTTTTTTTCATAGGGATTGCCACGATTGCCTGATGCATTCACACACACACACACACACACACACACACACACACACACACACACACACACACACACACACACACACACACACACACACACACACACACTGCATGAAAAAAAGATCAACAAGTCAAATCCAGCAATCGGTCTTCACATGATCCATTTCATGCGATTGGATTACCTTTGTATTGGCGTTGATTTTATTAACTAGGGCAGCGAGAGAGAGAGAGAGAGAGAGAGAGAGAGAGAGAGAGAGAGAGAGAGAGAGAGAGAGAGAGAGAGAGAGAGAGAGTTTGTTTTTCTTTTAACGTGTTTTTTGTTGAATTTGCGTGTGTCTGTGTATTTTAGTGTGTGTGTGTGTGTGTGTGTGTGTGTGTGTGTGTGTGTGTGTGTGTGTGTGTGTGTGTGTGTGTGTGTGTGTGTGTGTGTGTCTTATAGGCTTAAAATGAATTTGTTTTACGTTTATAATAGTTTTTGTTTTAATCTTTCGAATTTTGAGAGGTTAATGATCAGAGTTAATTAACGTGTCTTGTGTTTTATTACCTGACGTGTTTTATTGTTAGGATTTGGTTGTATTTCTCTAATTATTCCCAAAGTTGTGCCTATTATATTGTATTAAGAGATTTAACTTCACTGTCATTCTAAAGCTGTTGGCAATCTCTCTCTCTCTCTCTCTCTCTCTCTCTCTCTCTCTCTCTCTCTCTCTCTCTCTCTCTCTCTCTCTCTCTCTCTCTCTCTCTCTCTCTCTCTCTCTCTCTCTCTCTCTCTCTCTCTCTCTCTCTCTCTCTCTCTCTCTGTGTGTGTGTGTGTGTGTGTGTGTGTGTGTGTGTGTGTGTGTGTGTCACGTGAAGCTGACCAGAACATCACCATTACACACAGGAGAACGAGAAGGGAGAGAGAGAGAGAGAGAGAGAGAGAGAGAGAGAGAGAGAGAGAGAGAGAGAGAGAGAGAGAGAGAGAGAGAGAGAGGGGGAGAGGCGAGTGAGTGAGTGTTGCAAGGCATTGTTCAACACCTGCCTTGCTTTGCGTTTGACATCTCAACTTTAGCACAGCCATGGTATTTTTCGGATAAATTTGTGGAGATCCGTGGCTTTCAAGCAACACAGAGAAAGAAGGACTTAGTTATCCCATTAAACACTGGCAGTACCATGACGCTTGCTCGTATTCACTCTGCTTACTATTTGGTGATTTTATACAGCTTCAGAAACTTATGTGGGTGGATTAAAGCAGTGGAGACTCTGGCCATTAATCCTCCGACATCCATAGACCGTTCATAATATCAATCAAATCGTCTATTGCACCCAAAACTCATGGTAAAAAAGCGTCCCAGAACTGAAGAAGTTGAACGCTCTCGTGAAACATTGCTAAAAGTGACCATCAGAGAGAGAGAGAGAGAGAGAGAGAGAGAGAGAGAGAGAGAGAGAGAGAGAGACCGACCCATTAAGAATCACTGGGTTTCGAAGACTATTTTCACTGTCCGCAATGTATAAATAATGTTAATCTTTCTCTAAAACCGTAAAAAAACATTCTTGAAAACCAGGAGGAGAGCCTTTGGAAAGTAGTGGAACCGCGGCGCTGAAGTGGTTCACAATATGATCCAGAGAGAGAGAGAGAGAGAGAGAGAGAGAGAGAGAGAGAGAGAGAGAGAGAGAGAGAGAGAGAGAGAGAGAGCAATGTTACGAGTTACACTAATGCTGTGTGTGGCTTTACTGTATTAAGACTCCACTATTAACACTTTCACTAAGCTTGCAATAGTATAGGAGGAGGAGGAGGAGGAGGAGGAGGAGGAGGAGGAGGAGGAGGAGGAGGAGGAGGAGGAGGAGGAGGAGGAGAACAAGAACAAAAGGAATAAGAATAAGAACAAGCAATAAAGGATCAGGATGAAGAGGAGGAGGAGGAGGAGGAGGAGGAGGAGGAGGAGGAGGAGGAGGAGGAGGAGGAGGAGGAGGAGGAGGGAAGAGAAGAACAAGAACGAGAGGAATAAGTAGAGCAAGTAATAAAGGAGGAAGATGAAGAGGAGGAGGAGGAGGAGGAGGAGGAGGAGGAGGAGGAGGAGGAGGTGGAGGAACAAAAACAGGTACAAGAAGTAGAAGAGAAAGTGGAGGAAAAAGAGGAGGAGAAGGAGGAGGAGGGAGAATTAAGATGAGGAGAAAAAGATAAAATATGTCAATACAAAACAAAAGACAAAAAGAAAGAAAAATATGAAAAAAAACTCCATTTCTATTATATTTTCTCCTCTTTTATCCACTACTCTTTATCCTCTTCTTTCTTATCCTTGTATTATTTCTGACACCATCCTTTCCTCTCCATAACCTATTCCTCCTTCCTATCTTCCTTTTTCATCATCCTTTCCATTCTTTATCCTATTGTTTCTTTTCCTTCGTGTTCTCTCATTTCTATACACTATCATGAAATTATCTTGTTTTCCTATTATCTTTTCCGTCTTTTTTTCTATTCCTTTCTATTCATTATCATTCATGTTGTTTTTTCCTCATATTCTTCCCTATTATCCTATCCATTCCTTTCTCATTCAGTTATCGCATTCTTTCTTTTTAATTCTATTAATTTTTATCATCTTTATGCCATCATCATCACCATCATCATCATCATCATCATCATCATCATCATCATCATCATCTTAGCTGTATCTCTTCACCGTCCTTATCTTCTTACTTCCCGCTCATTCCCCTTCCCGTCTCGTCTTCCTCCCGTCACTTCCCGTCATATCCAGCCAGTTCCCGTCATTTCCTGCCACTTCCGATCCCTTCCTGTCACTTCACGTCACTTCACAATACTTTCCCGTCTCTCCCCGTCACTTTTCTCCACTTCCCGTCACCTTACCTTCATTTCCCGTCACCTTGCCTCAGCCCTTCACGTCTCCCTTCTCACCTGCCTCCTCTCACCTCAGTTATAGTCAATCCCTTTGGTCTCCTTAAGTCACCATATGTTTCTCCCTTAACACCTTAATGCCCTTCCTCCTCCTCCTCCTCCTCCTCCTCCTCCTCCTCCTCTTTTTCTTCTTCGTCTTCATCTTTCTTCTACTTTTTTTTTGTGCTCCTTTTTCTCCACCTCTTGTTTTTCTTCGTCTCCTCCTTGCTTACTTTATTATTTTTCCTTTCTTTTCTTTCTATTATTTTACCGGCCTTTTATTTGTCTTGTTTTGTTATTATCTCTTTCATATTGTTGTCACGGTTTGATTTTTCTTTTCGTTTGTTTTTTTGTTTTGTTCTCTATTCTCTCTCTCTCTCTCTGTCTGTCTGTCTGTCTGTCTGTCTGTCTGTCTGTCTGTCTGTCTCTCTGTCTCTCTCTCTCTCTCTCTCTCTCTCTCTCTCTCTCTCTCTCTCTCTCTCTCTCTCTCTCTCTCTCTCTCTCTCTCTCTCTCTCTCTCTCTCTCTCTCTCTCTCTCTCTCTCTCTCTTCTGTGTGTGTGTGTGTGTGTGTGTGTGTGTGTGTGTGTGTGTGTGTGTGTGTGTGTGTGTGCAGCAGCAGCAGCAGCAACACACGAGCAGCAGCATCCGCTCATCACGTCCGTATGTCTTCCTGTTTTATCCGAATTTATCTGCGTCCGGACCCGCCCGATAAGCAGTTAGGAAATCGTTACTAACGGTGAGCCGGATTCTGGTGTTACGAATGGGCGGTATAAGGAGGAAAAATACGTGTGAGGAAGAGAGAGAGAGAGAGAGAGAGAGAGAGAGAGAGAGAGAGAGAGAGAGAGAGAGATGTGTGTGTGTGTGTGTGTGTGTGTGTGTGTGTGTGTGTGTGTGTGTGTGTGTGTGTGTGTGTGTGTGTGTGTGTGTGTGTGTGTGTGTGTGTGTGTGGCAGCCTGGGACGATAAGCTTGCGGGTGAAGGTAATAACCGTTGTGTCTTCAACACTGAGAACCGTGGCGATCTTGTGCTGCACCACCACGCATTGCCGCCGCCACAGATGCATCACGCCGCGGCTTCCAAACTCCCTCGACGTTACTGGCGATAACCAAGGGCAGAGCTGGCGAGGCTGCCTGGCTGGCTCCTCTTGTTGGTGTGGGAGGGGGGGTAAGGGCGCTGAGCATGGAGGGTTTTGAACCGCACGCCGTACTTAGATAAATGTTGCTGACGAAACGCTGGAATCTGTTATCCTCTCGGCAAAGACAGGAGACATGAAGGAAGAACTGAGTAAAGCTGACGAAGAAAAACGTGGAGATTGAAAGCAGTAATTTCATATCTTGTACTGTTGATCTGGCGGAAGATTTCCAGGTAGAGTAGGAGTGTGAGAATGTGGAGGTGAAGGTGGTGGTGGAAGAGGTGGAGGCCAAGGTTATCGTGAGATGGGGGAGGGGAGGAAGTGGACGAGGCAGAGGAGACAGCAGGTCAGTGGCGGCATTCCTGAGCCACTGCGTCATTTTGCTTTACCACACCGACTCATCTGGTTTGCCGCCCCTCAGCACGGCGACTCACGAGCACTGCAGCCGCTGCGATGCTTACAGCGTAGATAGACTAGCACAATCCCTGGAGTGATATACGAGGCTCGCGCACAATGAGCTGCAGCCATTCCTAGCCAGCGAGGCTACCGTCCTGTAAAATTGCCACCCTGGCAGAAGGCGGTGCGGCGCCACCCACTGAAACTCGTGAGGTGAAGGGCCCGCAGGACAGCAGCGGTAGTAGCAACCATTGTAGCAAAGCTAAAAAAGGCCGGGCTGCTGTTTGCCAGAAGAAGCCCCTACTCAACGCCCGTCAGTGAGTCTTTGGACGCGATAAACGTGTCTTGGTGTGGGTGTGGGATGAAGCAGCCCACGACGCCTCCCACGCACGGTGTCACGGTGACGGGTCGTTGGTTCAGAGGTCGTGGCGCGGACTAAGCGTGGCGTTGACAAGTATTAGCGTGAACATAAAGGTGATAACAATACCAAGCGGCGAGAAACCATCCCCACTCATACTGAACAGAAAAGGACGATGTGTTGTCTGCTCTGCGAGTGTGTTGGCTTAACTTAAGTTACAAAACACACACACACACACACACACACACACACACACACACACACACACACACACACACACACACACACACACACACACACACACACACACACACACACACACACCGCGTAGTGTAGTGGTTAGCACGCTTGACTCACAATCATGTGGGTCCGGGTTCGAATCTCGGGGGCGGTGAGGCAAATGGGCAAGCCTCTTAATGTGTAGGCCCTGTTCACCTAGCAGTAAATAGGTACGGGATGTAACTCGAGGGGTTGTGGCCTCGCTTTCCCGGTATGTGGAGTGTGTGTTGTGGTCTCAGTCCTAACCGAAGATCGGTCTATGAGCTCTGAGCTCGCTCCGTAATGGGGAAGACTGGCTGGGTGACCAGCAGACATCCATGCTGATTACACACACACACACACACACACACACACACACACACACACACACACACACACACACACACACACACACACACAGTGATAGCCACGCACAGGTCGGATGTCATCATGAAGCTCCCTTATTTTGTTTTTTTGTTCACATAAAGCTTCAAAGAGTTGAAGTCACGATATCCTATACCTTACTTCTGCAAAGTTGAAAGGTGAACACAAGCTACCGAGGAAAGAAAAATAAGTTTTTGATTTTCTTATATTAGACCTCACTGAGGTGATGTGCAGTAATACACTGAGAGAAATGGGGCTTTAGACGCCTACACTCATTCTTTCTCGCGAGCATGTCACACAAGCAACAACATTTTGTTCCTCTCACTGCTCGAGTGTTCGCAAGACGCGTGGCATTGTGAAGGTCGCGAAATGCTGCTTTGCTATTCTTGTGTCTGTTACTCATGACATTTGTAAGTCATAGTTGAACAAGAGAGAGAGAGAGAGAGAGAGAGAGAGAGAGAGAGAGAGAGAGAGAGAGAGAGAGAGAGAGAGAGAGAGAGAGGATACTGTTGCAACAGGAAATTAGAGGAAGGGAAAGGGAGGGAATCGGAAGAAAAGGAAAACGAAAAAAATAATGAAAAGATTGTGAATAAAGAATAAAAAAATTATGAAAACGAGGTTATAGAAAGTATAAACATTATACGAGAGAGAGAGAGAGAGAGAGAGAGAGAGAGAGAGAGAGAGAGAGAGAGAGAGAGAGAGAGAGAGAGAGAGAGAGAGAGAGATCAGCTAGTTCTTGAAATATTAAAGCCAAGTAAAAAAAAAGATATTAGGTCAAGCTTAACATTGAAAGAAAAATATAAATCATTAAGAAATAAAGAAAAGCTCCATTGGTTTCATCACTTATTAAATTAGGTGACAAATTAATAGAAAAAACATCACTTTTATTTAGATCTGTTTTTTCTTGTGTTTATACATTTCAAATCATTTCCAGAGATGATTTTTGGCGGTACCTTTAGGAAAAATGTATATGCTTTTAAGAAATGTTTATAATGGAAAGCAGGATTACTGAGGGCTGTTCGAGAGAGAGAGAGAGAGAGAGAGAGAGAGAGAGAGAGAGAGAGAGAGAGAGAGAGAGAGAGAGAGAGAGAGAGAGAGAGAGAGAGAGAGAGAGAGAGAGAGAGAGAGATAGGTAGATAGATAGATAGATAGATAGATAGATAGATAGATAGATAGATAGATAGATAGATAGATAGATAGATAGATAGAGAGAGAGAGAGAGAGAGAGAGAGAGAGAGAGAGAGAGAGAGAGAGAGAGAGAGAGAGAGAGAGATCGGGAACATTATCTTGCTCTTACTGTACCGCCCTCCCTTAATTCAGGTCAATTTCGCACTGTGGCACCAACACTTTCACGGAGAGGCGAGGCGGGGACAGCCAGGCGAGGACAGCCAGGCGAGGACACGGGAGGAGGGGGACTGAAGCTTTTAGAATTTACGTTCCTTAGAGAGTCGTAAGTTAAGGGTTGATTTTATTGAGGTCCTTAGGCGTTAAAAGGGGCGCAACAAAGATGATGTAAGGAGAAATTATAAGTAATCAGATGACTGATTTTAAGAGGGTATACAATAGAGGTTTTCAGTGTATATAAGATAATTTTAACGAAATTTTAGGTGTAGTAATGAAGGCAAGAGAAGAAGGTTAAGAGAGGATGTGACTGAGGTCTTTAACCCCCTTCAATACCGAGACACATTTTCACCTTGAGATTTGTGTACGATTAGACCATTTTATTGACATTAGGAAGGGTCTATGGAGGTCAAAAGATTAATGGCTAGAGTCTTCACTATTTTAATCCCTCACTTGAGTTACTGAAACTGTATAAAATCACCAAGTAGTAAGCAGAATGAATATGGAAATGCGTCATGGTACTGAGGGGATTAACTAACCTAACCTGACCTAACCTAACCTAACCTTACCTTTAAGTGGTATAGCAGACATAACAAGGCTCAGGAATCAGGGCAGTATAAGATGAAGAGATCTGTTGAAGGTATTGGGTAAGAGGTTAAGAGGTGATATAATGAAGATTTTTAAGTGGTATAGCGGGCATAACAAGGGTCAGTAATCAGGGCAATATAAGATTTAGAAAGGTATTGTTGAAGGTTTTTTGAGTAAGAGGTCAAAAGGCTATACGATGGAGGTCTTAAGTGATACTGGTGACATAACGAGGATGGCTTAAAGAGTAAATGGTAAGAAAATGGATTTAACTTAAAAAATGCTTCATGGAAAAAAAATGGAGTACAGTGAAGAGAGACCGAGTGATTAAGCTGACTCATTAGGAAGTTTAAAAGAAAACTAAACAAAATTAAGGGTTTAGATAATAGTAGGTTGGAAGAGATAAAAGTATTTCACGGAGGGTCTGACTGCAGTGTGACGGCCAGAATTACCAGTGAATAAAATAGTGAACGTGTGAACCTCCATTGAAAACAATTTATGACGTGTCTGAGAAATAAAGTAGTGAACGTGTGAACCTAAAGACTATTGCAAGAGCTGTGTGGGGAAGTCGATATGCACGTGGCAGTGTACAAGAAAAAAAAGTATATTATTAATAGAGGAATAATATATTAAAAGTGTATTGTAAATATTCGAAAGAAAAAAAACCCAATGAATATGAGTTAGTCACTATTTTACGAGTGATGAAGTGAAGGTGATCTGTAGCGGAAGATGGAAAACGAATTCTGTGTTGAAAGTACTTCGAGAAATTATGAACTTGTACTCTTATAAAGGTAAAGAAGAGTATAGTGATTTTAAACCAGCAGAAGATAAAGATAGTATTATGGAAAACAGGAGGAAAGCAGTAATAAAAGGAAGTAGTAAGAGGAAGATATCGTGAGAAACAGAAGATAGTGTTGTGATAAACATGAGATACTATTATGATGAAAAAAAGTAGACAATGTTTAAGTTAGAAAACATTATTAGTACTATGAGTAAGAACACAGAAAGCTGCCTCAAACTACCGTTGTGCATAATATCATAGAAGCTGCATTACGTAACTTTCCAAGCTGCTTTACTTAGGCTTTGCTTCACCAGGAACGTGAGTGCAAGATTGACAGTTTGAGGTGATGCTTGTGACGGTGAGGCAAGGAAACCATTTGTGTGTGTGTGTGTGTGTGTGTGTGTGTGTGTGTGTGTGTGTGTGTGTGTGTGTGTGTGTGTTCATCTCTTCCGTTGTGTTGATAGAAAGTTGAGTACATTGCAGAAATTCTCTTGTGTGAGCGTAACAGCTTACTGAAAGTGGATTGTAGCAACACAAAATATATAAACAGAGACGTGTGTGAGGGTGGAGGTGGAGGAGGAGCACCAGCTGAGGACAGAAGGGGGTGTAGGTCACGCAAGGAGACGAAAATACATTGTCATTTGCGAATTGCCTTACGTTTATATCTGTATCTACGGTGTTATTTAGCATTATGTACTGACTCACTAACGTTTGGAGATTTGCAACTTTTCTCTGGTGTTTAAGGGAGAAAAGTTTGAGTGTTGTAATGCTATGCTGCCGCTGTGTTGGTGATATAAGTAACGGCATCTTCATTGGTTAAAAGTAAGGCTAGGGTGTTTGTTGCTATGTGGGATGCGTGTACGAGTACCTGGAGATGTGTGGTTGTGGTAGGTGCGGTTGTGGATGGATGTTGTTGAGTGTGTTGTGAAGGGAAAAAAATTACATTGAAAATTGATGTGAGAGGACAGAGTTTTACGTGAGAGAGAGAGAGAGAGAGAGAGAGAGAGAGAGAGAGAGAGAGAGAGAGAGAGAGAGAGAGAGAGAGAGAGAGAGAGAGAGAGAGACTATTAACTATAAGGTGAAAAAATATAAAAAGGAATGGTTATAGATAGCATAGAGTACACGTGTCATATAGAAATCATAGCGTATGTGGAAAGAAATTGAATTCTATTCCTACCGCTCGTGTGTGAAGAATACATGACGTGAAAAAAACAACATTACGAAACCGAAACAAGCGTATCGTGACACTCAATACTCGTGCCATGATGCGTGAACTGTGACACATGGTGAGAGAAATGATCTGGTCTCTGCCCCTCGAGTGTAAGGAAAAAGAGACGTGAAAATGAAAAAAAAATGTAAAACTGAAAAAGATACGTACGATTAATATAACATAAAACACAAATTTCACACGACCTGTCACTCCCTGCCTTTGCCCTCTCTCACTCCCACTAACGGACAGAAAATCATACTTGAACACAGCACTGTATTATGAAACTAAAGAAATGCAGTATTGTAATGAAACTAAAAACATTGCAACATAAAATACTCGAGTTTATAATTTGAAAAGTGTCACGCATTACCAGGAAAAGGTTCTGATCTCTCTCTCTCTCTCTCTTTCTCTCTCTCTCTCTCTCTCTCTCTCTCTCTCTCTCTCTCTCTTTCTTTCTTTCTTTCTTTCTTTCTCTTTCTTTCTTTCTTTCTTTCTTTCTTTCTTTCTTTCTTTCTTTCTTTCTTTCTTTCTTTCTTTCTTTCTTTCTTTCTTTCTTTCTCTCTCTCTCTCTCTCTCTCTCTCTCTCTCTCTCTCTCTCTCTCTCTCTCTCTCTCTCTCTCTCTCTCTCTCTCTCTCTCTCTCTCTCTCTCTCTCTCTCTCTCTCTCTCTCTCTCTCTCTCTCTCTCTCTGTCGTTAAGAAATCGAGGCGTGAACAAACCACAGCATTATGAAACGAAGAGAAATGAATCATGTAGCAGACGGTGTGTAGTGCATGAAGTCATGAATACTTTCCCTCGCCACCCGCCCGCCCGTTCATCATACCGGGCGGAGTGGGGCTGGGGAAGGGAGTGAGGGCAAGAGCATGAAGACACAGGCGGCGACATGCACAGGTTTGCATCACCATTAGGGCGTGTCCGTGTGGGAGTTTACGCGACACATTCACATCACTGCTTTATGTGAGTTTTATTTTATTTTTCGTTTTATCATTGACGTAGGTAATTTGATACTTGCTTGAGGAACTGTTTGTCTTTCATATCAACGGGGATTTTTTTTGCTGTTTTTTTTATGATAAATGTAGAAAATTTTGTCATTCGTGTAGGAAATGTTTATGCTTATGTAGACATGCATTGTTGTGTGTTTAATATTGGAATTTTTTCTTTCATTTTCTTCTTGTGGTTTTAGATATATTTGTCATTCGCGTGGGAAAACGAGATTATATTTATGTTTATGTAGATGCTATTGCTGTCTGGAAAAAAAAAAAAAATAGATAGGGAAAAATCGGTCCTCAAATTGTGTAGTGGAAGAATGGGATGGAGTCAGTAGTCAAGCTGTTATCGGCGAGTCATTTGGGAGCTTTGGAAGAATGTTAGGTCAATGCATAGCTGGGGTGATAGGTGGAATCAGGCAGGTTTGGCTTTTAACAGCTTCGTCTTCCTCCTCCTCCTCCTCCTCCTCCTCCTCCTCCTCCTCCTCCTCCTCCTCCTCCTCCTCCTCCTCCTCCTCCTCCTCCTCCTCCTCCTTTTTAACAGCCACCTTTACGACTTCACATCATTTGTTTTTTGATAATTAGATATGTATGCATCTTTATTTAAGAATATAAAACCAAAAGAAAATAAACGAAGCTGCAGGAAAGCATCAGGGCAACACGTGGCAGTTCCTTTGCTGGCCCTGGCTGTCTTGTTGTATAAATCATTCAGCTGTCACCAAAGGGTTGATGACACACTGACACCACTCACCCAAACCCGTGCGGCGGTGTTCGTTGTGTCCGATGATAGCCAGGAGAGAACATGAAGCGATGGGCTCTAGCTTCAGAAAAAAAAAAAGACTTAAAAACAGATAGGAAGGAATTAATCTTCAAATCGAGCGGTGGATAAATGAAATAAAGTCAGAGATCAGATTGTTAGTTCTGAGTTATTTAGGAAGTTTGAAAGGAGATTAGATAAATTTACAGCTGAGAATGATCGGTGGAAATGGCGGAGATGTATTTTCATAGAGGGACTGCCACAATGTAGGTCTAATGGCACCATGGAGAAAGGAGGTGCTGGTAGGGAAGAGAGAAACACAGGCTGAAGAAAGACAAAATAGAGGAATTTTTAAGGTGGTAAAGAGAGAGAGAGAGAGAGAGAGAGAGAGAGAGAGAGAGAGAGAGAGAGAGAGAGGAGTTTGGAGCGATACAATTGGTTGAATGACGGACCTACTCTTACTCTCTTTGGCTCTCTCACCGCATTGTGTAGGGTAATGCAGCCTTTGATATCTTACCTTGCCCCTCACCAGCTCCCTTCCTTCCCATTCTTTCCTCTCATCTCTCCTCCATCCACCCTCCCATCCCTCCCTCTCGCTGTTTATACTGCCTTCTAATGGAATGCACGTGATGGTAGACGCCGGGTGGAGGAAGGGTGTGGCTTCTCCGTTAAGATAGATTGAATGAAGTGTTAGTTTACTGCGTGGTTTATGTGTGTGAAGTGAGTGTTTGATATTAGCCAGAGTGATGAAGAATTACACACAAATTCGTGATGTAGGATATATTGTAGAAAGAAAGTCGTGGCTTGTCCGCTAAGTTAGGCTAAACGAAATATTTGAATGTATTATAAGATTGTGTGAGAAGAAATAGTGAATGCATAATTTTAAGCCGAAGTGAAGGAAGATTACACGCGCATTACAAAATACATGGCTGCAAAATACACCAGAAAATGTTGTTGTGTGGAAGGAAAGATTCAGCTTCTCCGCCGAGTTAGGGTGAACGAAATGTTTGACGAATATGATACTGTCATCTGTGCATGTGAGTGAGAAAAGGTCATGAACTTGCACATTTAAGCCATAGTAATGAAAGATTAGACACGTGCCTAATGAAACAAAGTAAAGTAATAAAAACAAAACACGCGTGAAAAGCTTGTATGAAAGAAACCATGTTCTTTCACAGTCAAGATAGATGAGTAAAATATTTTTTAGATATATTATTGAGTCAGGGGAAGAGGGCAGGCTGTGAAAGGAAGGCTGAGTGGTGGAAGGAAATAACGAGAGGCGTGCTATGCTTCAAGAAAAGAATAATTTTACCTGAAAATGAACCAAGTATATTAATAACGACATATATATATATATATATATATATATATATATATATATATATATATATATATATATATATATATATATATATATACATACATATATATCTATATCTATATCTATATCTATCTATCTATCTATCTATCTATCTATCTATCTATCTATCTATCTATCTATCTATATATATATATATATATATATATATATATATATATATATATATATATATATATATATATATATATATAGATAGATAGATAGATAGATAGATATATGTAAAAGCAGAATGTCTGTAGTAAAAGAATACCAGAATGCAGAACACATAATACTGATTTTGGAAAGAAAGCAAAGACTCTCAAGAGGAAAGGAGTCCAGATAATATTAGAAGATTGTTCGAATAAGCTTAATACAAGAGGTAAAGTATGAACATTAGTGACGAAATAAGCTGATGTAAAGGTATCATAACACCGCATAACGTATGTTGAGCTAAAAAAAAACATGAATATATGCGTTGACTAAAAAAAAAAAAAAAAAATTGATAAAGATATAGATGAATGACCTACAAGAAAATTAAACAAATAAAAGTTAGTTGTTATAATGAGTAAAACAATATCATAAAAGATGCTAAACAAAAAAAAATGGTGGAAAAGAAAAATAAACATCCAAATGGACGTGTAGCATTTTAAAAACAAAATCGTATAATTCTTTTTAAATGAAACATAACAGAATGGACAACAAGTATTAACTGAGCATCCCTAGTGAAGTGAACCAGACGAAACACACACACACACACACACACACACACACACACACACACACACACACACACACACACACACACACACACACACACACACACACACACACACACACACACACACACACACACACACACACACACACACACACACACACACACACACACACACACACACACACACACACACACACACACACACACACACACACACACACACACACACACACACACACACACACACACACACACACCATTAACACCCTGGCGGCAAAGGACAGACAGACTCGTGGACCATCGTGTTACACCCTTGACACTTTTCGAAACGTGACAGACGAAGCAACACTGACAGCGAAAAACGAAGGAGAAACGATCATGTACGAATACCAGACAAATGAAATCGTATCGTAGTAAATAAGACAAAATAAAAGAATAAACGAAAGAGAGAAAAAAGAAATGAGATGAAACAAGCACCCGATTAAGCGTGTAACATTTTCAAAACTGGCGTATCATAAAAGAAGCAACATTGCCAGCGTGACTAACCAAGCAAAGCCGATTGTTCAAGTTAAACCACGTTGCACGCTGCGATATTTTCCACCTCTTTGTCCAGCGACGAGCGTGAACACAGAAGTTAATTAGATTTGCTTCAAAAGATTGGGAGTGTATGGAGGGAGGTATGAACGCTTGCAGAGAGAGAGAGAGAGAGAGAGAGAGAGAGAGAGAGAGAGAGAGAGAGAGAGAGAGAGAGAGAGAGTATTTTTATTCTCCTACTTTTGTTCTCTTTTTTTGTATTGCTTCTCTTTTCTTTGTATTTTCCTTTTTTTTGCGTACCCGATCTTACTGATAAAAGCAAAAGTGGACAGCAGCAGCAGCAGCAGGAGGAGGAGGAGGAGGAGGAGGCGGAGGAGGAGGAAGAAGAAGAAGAAGAAGAAGAAGAAGAAGAAGAAGAAGAAGAAAAAAAGAAGAAGGAGGAGGAGGAGGAGGAGGAGGAGGAGGAGGAGGAGGAGAAGGAGGAGAAGGAGGAGGAGGAGGAAGAAAAGGAAGAGGTAGTGAAAATACTTAGGTTATGTAATAGATTTTAGATAGATATGTAGAGTTCAGCGTAGGGTGAATAATAAAATCTCCTTTCATCCTTTCCTGTGAAAATTCCATGTCAGCTTTTCCATACAGCATGGTACTTTTCCAAACTATCTTCCATGCCAGCGAAAGCTGGAGGGAGTGGTGGGTGGGGAGAAGTCTTCTCCTACTGTCCTGTCTCTCTTATCTGCAGCCAGTTAGAAATAGTTACCAAACAACTTTGAAAGAACCAAGAGGTCTGTTGCTGTTTGACTTTCCTTTGTGTTCCTTTGTATTGATACGTGATGATATTTGTGGTGGTGGTGATGTTGTTAATGACTGGTGGTGGACGACGATGATGGTGTTATTGTTGTTGTTATTGTTGTTGTTGTTGTTGGTGGTGGTGGTGGTATAGATCATTGCAATAGCAGTGATGGTGAAGTAAGATTTTTTGTGGTGTTGTGGTGAAAATAAGTTTGTGGTGATCATAATGATGTCTTTGCCCGTTGGATTAACACACACACACACACACACACACACACACACACACACACACACACACACACACACACACACACACACACACACACACACACACACACACACACTATCAGACAGACAGCTCACACGTCTGACAAAAAAAAAGTTCAGACAGAAAGAGAGAGAGAGAGAGAGAGAGAGAGAGAGAGAGAGAGAGAGAGAGAGAGAGAGAGAGAGAGAGAGAGAGGAAGAAAAAAAAAAGCGGTAAAAGAGAGAATATAAAAGTGAAGACACGGAAAAATACGAAAAGAAAACAATGCAGTGTTTTGAAAAGTTGGCAACCGCTTTATCTCGCCTGTAAGAGTTGCCAGCTTGCACAAGGAGGAGAAAGAGGAGGAGGAGGAGGAGGAGGAGGAGGAGGAGGAGGACGAGGAGGACGAGGAGGAGGAGGAGGAGGAGGAGGAGGAGGAGGAGGAGCGTGAGGGACAGAGCGTTAATGAATGCAAAATTAACATAATTTCTTGACTGCATCATAATGAACGTTATTACACGACCAGCAAGACTTGGAGAGAGGGAGAGGGAGAGGGAGAGGAGGGAAGGAGATGTAAGTTTTGTTATTAAATTGACGGTGATGCCCTTAGAAGCTGTCTTGGTGTTGACAATGGCGCTGGTGATGGTAATGGTGATGGCTCCGGCGGCGATGGTGGCGGTGCGGCGGTGGAAGACGTGGTGGTAAGGACGATGCATGATTAAAGACAAAAATGAGTGTGTTAGAGTGCGTTGAGTGCGCTGAGTGCGGTGTTTGCGTGAGGCGAGATGGGAGGAAGGATACATAGGCGGGAACACAAAGGCGGATGACGCGAGGAGAGGAATGGCATGTTTATAGATATACGTAGAGAGAGAGAGAGAGAGAGAGAGAGAGAGAGAGAGAGAGAGAGAGAGAGAGAGAGAGAGTATATCATCTTGACAGTGGTATTAAACTAAAAATAAGTCAAATAATACATAGGAATGCGAAAAAGAAGAAATACATAACATCAATGCAGTGAATGATACATATGAATACAAAGGAATATGCAGATGCTAACGTGAAACTGAGGAAGAAAGATATACAAAAGAATACAAGTAAATACATAGAAATATACAGGTTTAGTTAATACATGCATACATATGAATACAAGAGATCGCGTGAATACAAAGGCACATGTAGAAATCTTTGGAAATAAATTGGAGATTGCGTTGGTCGCGAGAGAGAGAGAGAGAGAGAGAGAGAGAGAGAGAGAGAGAGAGAGAGAGAGAGAGAGAGAGAGAGAGCGTACTCCTCCTCCTACCCACATAAAAACAGAGCCTAGCAGAAATTAATAGCGGCGTCTAAAGCACATTGGATGATTAATATTTAAAAAACCTTCTCATTGCCAGGCCAGCATTTCACAACCTGGTCACGAGCGCCGAGAGAGAGAGAGAGAGAGAGAGAGAGAGAGAGAGAGAGAGAGAGAGAGAGAGAGAGAGAGAGAGAGAGAGAGAGAGAGAGAGAGAGAGAGAGAGAGAGAGAGAGAGAGAGAGAATAAAACACTGAGAGGGATTTTTGAGTGTCTTACTTGCAAATGAAAGAACAAAAAGGGATAAAAAGATTAAGAAAATAAAAAGATTCTCCTCCCCTCTCTCTCTCCCTCCCCCTTTTACCTCCTCTCCCATCTTCCCCACTCTCTCTCTCTCTCTCTCTCTCTCTCTCTCTCTCTCTCTCTCTCTCTCTCTCTCTCTCTCTCTCTCTCTCTCTCCTTCCAATACAAAAAGGTGCATCGTCAGGCCTTCGTACGCAGAGAAGTGAAGGTTTGAAGAAAAATGGAAATACTGACTGACGGATGTATTGTATAAATTCCAGTTTTCACTTCCCGTTAATGCTTTAGAATGATTTTTGTACTCGAACGTATTGGCTTGCGTGTGTGTGTGTGTGTGTGTGTGTGTGTGTGTGTGTGTGTGTGTGTGTGTGTATACGTAGGCATGTAGATAAGCTCATGTGCAAGAGAGAGAGAGAGAGAGAGAGAGAGAGAGAGAGAGAGAGAGAGAGAGAGAGAGAGAGAGAGAGAGAGATTAACATTTATTGTGCCGGCGTTACTATTTCAGTTCTTTTAAAATATGCATGGCGAAATTACGACAAGAGGAGCGCGTACGTAAGAGAGAAATACACACACACACACACACACACACACACACACACACACACACACACACACACACACACACACACACGTATATAAAACAAGGAGTCACTTTGTTTGTCCATGGTGAGCTGACTTAAACATCGCGCCTTTCCTCTCCGTACAATGCTGTCGCTGGTTCCAATGACACTCGCCAGAATAGGGAAGGAGGTAGGGAGGGAAAGATGGACAGGGTGACAGGAGAGGGAAGGAGGTGGGAAGGGAGAGAGAGGGAAGGGCAATGGAGGGTGGGAGAGGAAGGCATTCAACACACATAGGCCTCCCACACTCTCCCATTCATGTGTCACTCTCCCATTCATATATTTTTTCATTTACACCATGTGGACTTTTCAAGAGAATTTCACGAGTATTTTTTGGGGTGCCTCCTATCTCAAAGCCCACCCGCTAGGAAACCGTTGCCCCGAGTGAGGAAGCCCAACCTACACTCGGACCGTGGACAGGATTCGAACCCGTGCGCTTGGAGACGCCTCGGACCCCAAAGCACTTATGGTCCCACTGTACCACGGCGGCCAATAGGTTAATGGCTTAATATTAATGCATGTGGATGGAGTTTTAATGCCTTCGCTGTCTATCGATTGATTTTTCTGTTCGTATTAATCTATAACGTTTTTAGATTCTAGACCATAAAAAAGGAGTTTGTACTAAAGATTGGAAGGCTAAAAGCAGGTTTATAAAATGCTATTCTTGATTTTAAAAGGAAAAAAAAGAAAATATTATATAAAAGTACATTATTAACCCCTTCAATACTGGGACACATTTATATCTTGAATTTGGGTATGATTAAACCATTTTATTGACATTAGGAAGGGTCTATGGAGGTCAGAAGATTAATGTCCACAGTCTTCACTATTTTAATCACCCACATAATTTTCTGAAGCTGTATAAAATCACCAAATAGTAAGCAGAATGAATAAGGCAATGCGTCATGATACTGAAGGTGTTAATAGCTGAATGCTGGAAAAGTGAATAAATCCTGGAACCCAAAATGCAGTTGCGTCAAATAGTATTGTGAATTTCTGGAATGGCTTTCTTTCACTATCGTGCGAAAGACATGCATATGAAATACAATTATCGCAGAAAAAAAAGAGAGAGAGGGAGAGACTAAAATAGAAAGGTTCACTAATTATATGAAAAGCGAAAGTTAGGGATGTCAAATGCTATTCTTGAAGCCCTGGAACAGCATTTCTCTCCCTGGGCTAACTTGAGAACACCATTGTTAATACTCTTACAAAAAAAAAAAAAAAATAAATAAATAAATAAAAAAAAATAAATAAATAAAAAAAAGCTAGAAGACAACTAAAATACAAAAGAAAGTTACGTCAAATGTTATTCTTGACTAAAAAAAGGAAAGAAAAAAAATCTCCATATTTGAATACACAAGACTACTATGATAAACAATAAAATAGCAAATAATTTCACTAATCAACTGAGAAAAGGAGAGAAAATCGTGAAATGGTAAGAAACATTTCGCTCACTTAAGAACCTTGAGTAAATAAACAAACATGTAAATGACCATTAATGACACTTGGAAGCTAGAGAGAGAGAGAGAGAGAGAGAGAGAGAGAGAGAGAGAGAGAGAGAGAGAGAGAGAGAGAGAGAACACACACACACACACACACACACACACACACACACACACACACACACACACACACACACACACACACACACACACACACACACACATACACTTCTCACTATTAAATGGAAAGCAGAAGGCTCGTTTGTGAATAGCTATACTTGCCTCACTGGAAAACACTGGCTCACCTAACCAGCTTGGGTACAAAAGACACCTGCATACATATGAAGCAGTATTAGTAAAGCTCCGACGCTGAAACAAATATATATATCACGAGGCAACTGAATGCAGAAGACAGATACGTGAAATTATATTGTCGACTCTCCTAAAAAACAATAGAAAGAAAAGAAAGAAAAAAAAAATTGTTCACGCGTCAACTCCAGTACAAAAGACACGGATAAGAAACACCTTTATTAACTCTCGTATTCTAGTAAAGAAAAGAAGGAAGAAAAAGTACTCGTATCAATTGAAATACGAAAAAATAGGAACGTGAAATGGGGTTTTTCATTTGCTGGTAGTACTGAGGAAGAAGACAAACTATTGCTACCATTACTACTATTGTTAGTGCACGCATGGTAAAGAAATAGAAAAAAGAAAGGTGCACTAGTCAACTGGAAACCAAAAATGAATTACGCGAAATATTATTCCTGCCTTTTGAAAAAAAAAGGATAGACGCATCTCTCTCACTTATAAACTATTGCTACCATTACTACAATTGTCAGTACACGCGTGGTAAAGAAATAGAAAAAGAAAGGTGCACTAGTCAACTGGAAACCAAAAAAGGAGTTACGCGAAATATTACTTATTCCTGCCTTTCTGAAAAAAAAAAAAAAACGCATCTCTCTCACTTATTTTTAGCAGAGAACACGTGCATGCAAAATAATAAATAAAATAAAAGTTTCACTAATCAACAACCAAAGAAAAAAAAAGGAGTTAGATGAAATACCGTTCTCGATTCTTTGGTGCAAAGTTTCGCTCACTTAACCAGCTTGAGTGCAAAAGACACGCTTTTAGAGTAGTACTGCTGGGAAAACTAACAAAAATTAAAGGCTCGCTAACCAAGTGGAATACAAAAGACCGTTCTGTAAAATCCTATTCTCGACTCACGGGAAGGAGAGAAATATTCATCGCGCTTCAATACACAAGACATGCGTATATAAAGTATTATCATTGACGTTTGTGTAGTGTGAAAAAAAGTAAAGAAAGAAAGGGAGAGTAGAAAACAAATCAAATAGAAAGGCGAAGGCAATTACATGAAATTATATTCTTGAATCTGAAATTTATTTTTTTCACTTATTGTCACCCGAGCGCTAATAAAAAGAAGAAAAAAATTACTAGAGAACTGAAAACTAAGGGCATTTATGAGAAATCTACTCTTCATTCTGGAAAAAAAGTCCAACTTGAGCAGAAAAAAACACATTGTTATTAATACTAATATTAATACTCGTGTGTTGAAGAGTAGGAAAGAAAAAGCTCACAAATCAACAGTAACACAAAAACCAATAATGTTAACGCTCTCAGTACTGGGACGCATTTTTACCGTGAGATTTGTGTACGATTACACTATTTTATTGAGATGAGGAAGGGTCTATGGAGGTCAGAAGATTAATGTCCACAGTCTTGACTATTTTAATATCCCACGTAAGTTTCTGAAGCTGTGTATAATCACCAAATAGTGAGCAGAATGAATATGGAAACATGTCATGGTACTGAAGGGGTTAATACAATTTCTGACTCTGAGGTAAAACAACAACATATCTCTCTTAACTGACTTAACTGCTATTATTGACACTTACATACATTTTGATAAAAAAAAAAAAAAAAATCAGTAACAAATGGAAAGCTTAATTTTATTTCTGACTATCTGGTGAAATATCGTCTTACACGGCCAGCTTAATACAAAAGACACGCCTGTAAAGCACCGTTGCTGACACACGCAAAATGAAGACGAGCAAAGATGGTACAGTGGAACCATGCGTGCTTTGGGGTCCGAGGGGTCTCCAAGCGCACGGGTTGGAATCCTGTCCACGGTCCGGGTGTAGGTTGGGCTTCCTCACTCCGGGCAAGGGTTTTCTAGCGGGTGGGCTTTGAGATAGGAGGTACCACAAAAGTATTCCCTTTAGCCCATAAATTCCAGTGAAAAGCCCACATGGTATTAAAAAAAATAGAAGAACTCTTACTATCAATTGGAAGGCAAAAGATAATTGAAGTAAACATAGTCGTGTAAATATAAGTGCATATTCTCTCTCTCTCTCTCTCTCTCTCTCTCTCTCTCTCTCTCTCTCTCTCTCTCTCTCTCTCTCTCTCTCTCTCTCTCTCTCTCTCTCTCTCTCTCTCTCTCTCTCTCTCTCTCTCTCTCTCTTGTTTCGCTGAAAACAACTCACAAATAAAAAGGAAAGACGAAAAAATATGAAAAAAACTCTTTGACTAGATCTGATTGAGAGTGAAAGATTTGTGTGTGTGTGTGTGTGTGTGTGTGTGTGTGTGTGTGTGTGTGTGTGTGTGTGTGTGTACACACACATCACACCCACACCCACACACACACACACACACACCACACACACACACACACACACACACACACACACACACACACACACACACACACACACACACACACACACACACACACACACACACACACAAATGGACAAGCCTCTTAATGTGTGGCCCCTGTTCACCTAGCAGTAAATAGGTACGGGAGGGGTTGTGGCCTCGCTTTCCCGGTGTGTGGAGTGTGTTGTGGTCTTAGTCCTACCCGAAGATCGGTCTATGAGCTCTGAGCTCGCTTCGTAATGGGGAAGACTGGCTGGGTGACCAGCAGACGACCGAGGTGAATTACACACACACACACACACACACACACACACACACACACACACACACACACACACACACACACACACACACACACACACACATTCCTCTAACCAGCTTGAGTAGTAGGAAATAGAAAAATCAAAAGTAAAAATACCGTCCGATGTGTGAAATACTGTTACTCTCCATTTCGTTCCTTTTTATTCATGACGCGCTTGTAGAAAGACAAATAGATAGAAGAAAAAAGAAAACTAACACGGAGGCAGCAGTGAGATAGGAAGGAAAGAGGAGCCAGTCAGAGGAACATTACAAAAAGATGAACTAAATAAATAAGAGAAGGAATAATAAATAACACGGACGAAGAGGAGAAGGAGGAGGAGGAGGAGGAGGAGGAGGAGGAGGAGGAGGAGGAGGAGGAGGAGGAGGAGGAGGAGGAGGAGGAGGAGGAAGAAGAGGAGGAGGAGGAAGAGACACACACAAAGGAGACGATAGATAAAAAGGAAGGTTAATTTACATTCCAAAAAGATTCTGTCAAGAATAATTGAACAAAACCGAAAAGAGAATATCACTGAACGAACAACGGAAGGGAGAGAGAGAGAGAGAGAGAGAGAGAGAGAGAGAGAGAGAGAGAGAGAGAGAGAGAGAGAGAGAGAGAGAGAGAGAGAGAGAGAGAACCATAAGTACAGAACCAGAAAACTCGACACATTTAGGTTCAGAAGAGCGGATCTGCGTGCGTACGTCTCTGGTATATTCCCTTCAGGCTCTCTCTCTCTCTCTCTCTCTCTCTCTCTCTCTTTGGGCGTCCGTCCGTCAGAGGCTCAGGATCCTTTAGAAGACTCCTACGGGTGACTCCTGCAGATCTCTTTGTGGGAAGCCCTTGTAAGTCTTGTGGGGCAGACAGCCAGACGCCAGCGTTCTAATATTTCAAGCCGGGACGCCATTAAGGCCAACCTGACGGAGGCGCTGAAGGGACGCGACGCCCTCCTTCCTCACCCGCTTCCTGATGGTGCAGCTTCCGGGGCGGGGCGCGGCGGGGCTGTGGCTTGGTGGTGTGTGGTGATGTGGTGTGGCATGGTGTGTGTGCATGTGTGTGTGTGTGTGTGTGTGTGTGTGGCTCCAGTGGTGGTGAGAATGCAAGAGTTCGTGATGAGGTGGATGGTGATGATCTGAGCTTGATACGAAACAGTTGGCGTGAAGAAGTAGGACCGACTTGCAAATAGAAATGAAACTTAGGATACAGGCAAGGAACTGCTAATGGTGGTAAATTCCTTAACTCTCTTGGTGATTAGAGGGAAGGTGATGAGGGGGAACATTAAATAAGAAAGATAGGACTGACTTAATGTAGAAATGAAACAGACACTGGTAAATTCTCTACCTTCTGGCCTGCGTCTGTATTTCGTCCTGCCTTTTTTTTTTTTTTTTTATTTATACCATGTGGGCTTTTCACGGGAATTTATGGGGTAAAGGGGATACTTTTTTGGGGTACCTCCTATTCTCAAAGCCCACCCGCTAGAAAGCCGTTGCCCCGAGTGAGGAAGCCCAACCTACATTCGGACCGTGGACAGGATTCGAACCCGTGCGCTTGGAGACCCCTCGGACCCCAAAGCACGCATAGTTCCACTTGAAAATTCTAAATAGTAAGATTTCAAAACACGTCCCAAATTTCACGTGATTGTTTTTTGTTGCCCTTGATCAGTTAAGATAGATATGCGAGTGAGGAAAAAGAAAAAAAATCAGAAAATACGGGAAACTTCAAGAAGCCATCGGGCCTAGACGGGTCAGTCTCTTTATAAAACATACCTACCTATTTCCACCCATCAACCCCATCCACAAGTTTATCTACTATTCTCAACCCTTCAGTACTGAGACACATATTTACCTTGAGATTTGTGTACGATTAGACCATTTCATTGACATTAGGAAGGGTCTATGGAGGGCAGAAGATTAAGAGCTAAAGTCTTCACTATTCTAAACCTCCACAAGAGTTTATAAAGCTGTATAAAATCACCAAACAGTAAGCAAAGTGAATATGGAAACACCTCGTGGTACTGAAGTGGTTAAAGGTCCCAATATAAGCCTCGGCACTTACAACCTGATTACTGAGGAAAGTTCGGAATTATTCCCTTCATCTACTATTTAAGATAAGTATGAGGAGTTACTGGTAAGAACTGTAAGACTAACAGGCGAGTGAGTGAAGCAACAATTTCGACGAGGAGAGTTAGAAAAAAAGCATACAGATGAAGAAGGTATTGATTAGAAAGATTATGCAGACTACAAGAGCATGATAATATTTACACGAGGAAAGTTAGGAGAGAAATACAGATGAATATGAAACTTTTATTGGTGTTACACTCTAAGAAACAATTACAAAAGAGGATTAGATTATATAAGTAAGAAACAAGTTAACTAAGATACAGATTTAAAAGAGTAAAGAAGATCAGAAAAGTGAAAAAAATGAAAAGTGAAGAGAGAAAAAAAAGGACTCCTCGTATGAATAGACAACATAAGGAATTTGAAATGAGAAGCATTCACTTTACATAAGAATAAAAAACAAAGATGGCAAATACATGGCAGATACGAAGAACTGATATTTGACCACCACGAAAAAAAATAAGACTAGTAAGATTAATTAACATAAGGAATTTTAAATAACATCCATGACTTTTGGATAAGAAACGAGAAAAAAAAAAAAACAATGATGGCAGTTACGTGGCAGATACTAGGAACTGATATTTGAATACCACGAAAAAAAAAAAATAATGCTCGTAACAATAATTAACATAAGGAATTTGAAATGACATCCATGAATTTAGGATAAGAAACGAGAAAAAAAACAACAACTTACGACCAAGAGATGAAAGGAAGACAAAGACAGTGATAAGGACAAGAATGATGACTAACCAAAGAGAACAAATAAATAGTCAAGAAGATAATCTATTGATGAAAAGGCATGAGTCATTATGATGATATTAAAGATGAAATATTGTAGGTACATAAATGAGAAAAGAAGAAATTTAAACTCTCTCTCTCTCTCTCTCTCTCTCTCTCTCTCTCTCTCTCTCTCTAACACAGCCTTTTTTAACATTTCCTGCGGGGTCTGTGAGAAAACATGTAAAGAGAGAGAGAGAGAGAGAGAGAGAGAGAGAGAGAGAGAGAGAGAGAGAGAGAGTTAACTTAGAATCCAGCAATGGCTCCTGAGCATCCTAAAGGCGCATCCTCCTCCTCCTCCTCCTCCTCCTCCTCCTCCTCCTCCTCCTCCTCCTCCTCCTCCTCCTCCTTAGGAAGCTCCTTTGGCTGTAAACTTCAGCACCTTAGAGCTACCAAGCTGCTCTCTCTCTCTCTCTCTCTCTCTCTCTCTCTCTCTCTCTCTCTCTCTCTCTCTCTCTCTCTCTCTCTCTCTCTCTCTCTCTCTCTCTCTCTCTCTCTCTCTCTCTCTCTCTCTCTCTCTCTCTCTCTCTCTCTCTCTCTCTCTCTCTCTCTCTCAGAATTGGATCATTATCCTTGGAGGGAGTTAATGATTGGCTTCTTATTGCACCTGCAGCGATAGACAGACTAGGCAGACAGATAGATACACAGATAGATACACTGATAGATAGTAGACAGATACACAGGTGATAGAGGGATTGGTAGAGAGAAACGTACAGATACACAGGAAAACCGACACACACACACACACACACACACACACACACACACACACACACACACACACACACACACACACACACACACACACACACACACACACACACACACACACACACACACACACACCGCGTAGTGTAGTGGTTAGCACGCTCGACTCACAATCGAATGGGTCGGGGTTCGAGTCCCGGGGGCAGTGAGGCAAATGGGCAAGCTCTTAATGTGTGGCCCCTGTTCACCTAGCAGTAAATAGGTACGGGATGTAACTCGAGGGGTTGTGGCCTCGCTTTCCCGGTGTGTGGAGTGTGTTGTGGTCTCAGTCCTACTCGAAGATCGGTCTATGAGCTCTGAGCTCGCTCCGTAATGGGGAAGACTGGCTGGGTGACCAGCAGGTGACCGAGGAGGTGAATTACACACACACACACACACACACACACACACACACACACACACACACACACACACACACACACACACACACACACACCTATTGATGAGATAAACAGATACACAATCACGGACAAGAAAAAGAGAACGAACGAACAAACATAAATTACATGATTGAATTAACACAGACACACACACACACACACACACACACACACACACACACACACACACACACACACACACACACACACACACACACACACACACGCTTTACAGTGTCTTGGCACGAGAAGGTGATATACCACAACTATTCTTTAATGTCTTATTAGCAACGTGAGCGAAGGAAGGTTATCAAGAAAAAGCTGATTTCGTTGTTTTGTTGTTTTGTTGTTTTTGCTTTATTTCTTGTGTCATTATTCCTCTTGTTCTTGTTTCTGTTCTGTTTTTTCTTTCATTCTCACTGTTCCTAACACTGTTGCTACTGCTATCCTTCCTTTCGTTATATACGGAAGGCCGGGAGTTCCACAGCCGTAGTACAGTGGAACCATGCGTGCTTTGGGGTCCGAGGCGTCTCCAAGCGCACGGGTTCGAATCCTGTCCACGGTCCGAGTGTAGGTTGTTCTTCCTCACTCGGGGCAACGGTTTCCGAACGTGTGGGCTTTGAGATAGGAGGTACCCCAAAAAATGTACCCCCTTTACCCCATAAATTCCCGTGAAAAGCCCACATGGTATAAAAAAAAAGGAGAAGAGGGATGTAAATGAGAATACTGGTTAACTCTTGCATTAGAGATGGACAGAATACGAGTGAGATAAAGAAGAAAAAGTTGTATAGTGAGGCTGCGAGAAGAGGGAATTAAAAGCGTTCACCACACCATAACAAACACCTCAAAACAACATCCCTCTTCACAATACACAACACACAATACTCTGAAACACTCGCCTACTGCACCTTTAATCCTTTCAGGGGACTCTAGATAAAGATACACGGGGTTTGAAGTCCATTTTTACTATTCTACTGACAGATTAACAACATTTCTGCGTTATTAACAGGATAAAATTGTCTTGAGTATCCGACTAGTAAACTTTGTGATCTTTGAAAATAGTCCAGGTGGAAGAGTTAAGCGTTTCTGAATACGTGCCTCGGTGTAGCTTATCACAGCCAGCCGCCATAATGACCAGCACACTCACTCCTTGTCCTTTCTTTGAGTTCCCTTGTGTTTCCCGCCTTGATGTTTCTTCTGTATGTGTGTGTGTGTGTGTGTGTGTGTGTGTGTGTGTGTGTGTGTGTGTGTGTGTGTGTGTGTGTGTGTGTGTGTGTGTGTGTGTGTGTGTG
>NC_059267.1:11459958-11482458 GCF_017591435.1 Portunus trituberculatus
GAGGAGGAGAATATGAAGGGGGAAGCGGCGGAGGAGTAAGAGGAAGAGGAGGAGGAGGAAGAAGAAGAGGAGGAGGAAGAAGAAGAAGAGGAGAAGGAAGAGGAAGAGGAGGAGGAGAATGAAAAGGAGGAGTAAGGAAGAGGAGGATAAGGAAGAGGGGGAAGAGCAGGAGGAGGAGGAGGAGGAAAAGGCAGTGAAGGAAAAAAAAGAGAACAAGGAAATGGAAAAGAATAGAATGATGAGGAGGAAAAGAAGGAAAAAGAAGAAGAAGAAGAAGAAGAAGAAGAAGAAGAAGAAGAAGAAAAATAGAAAATATTTAAGATAAGGAGAAGGATGGAGGAAAATAACTCACTAGAAAAAGGGAAATTAAGAAAACATGAAAAAAGAAGAATTCAAAACATGAACGGGCACTCAATACAATACACGCACAGAATCAGAGGCATAAATGAAACTATACAGATTAATACAGTAAAAGAGTAAAATAATGCAATATACATCACAGGAGGCAGGAATTATTTCAAACAAAAGACACGAGGAGAGGAAGAGAGAGAATAACATATAAGCAGAACACAAGGCTGATATATTAATACTTCACACACACACACACACACACACACACACACACACACACACACACACACACACACACACACACACACACACACACACACACACACACACACACACACACAGCAGGACAGCAAAAGCGAAGGTTCCTCCCCACCCATCAATAACCAGGATTCCCAGGCGGTCACTCATCCAAAGATTAACTAGACCCAATGTTGTTTAACCTCGCTGATCTCACGAGGGGTTACATATTGAAGACACACACACACACACACACACACACACACACACACACACACACACACACACACACACACACACACACACACACACACACACACACACACACACACACACACACACACACACACACACACACACACACACACACACACACACGATTCTACAAGAGATATTTATAGTAGAGAAAATATTCTTAATATTATTTCCATACACAAATACTTCACGCTTTTTTTAATTTACAAATCTATTGGACACAACTCAATATTTACAGTCATTTATAATCCTGCTCATATCCGCAGAAATAATGTAAATTTAAGATGCCCTACCTTTAGAACTCCATTGTATAAGAATAGCGTCACATGTAACGGCACGAACTTGTATAACAACCTGCCAAACGAGATCAAACTTCTTGGTAATTTCAACACACAAGCATACAAAAACAAAATAAACATATTTTGATTGAACAAAATTTAGCATAAATTTGTACCTTTGCTTTGTGTTGTGTATCCGTTCATTATTAATTTTTTTTTTTTTTTTTTTTTTAATTGAATGCTTGTATATATGGTGTCTCATTCAGACTATAGAATGTATTAGGTTTCTACCTTTGTGACAGCACACTGTATGCAAGTTATCTGTACGATGAAATAGGATTACTCCCTAGCTAGGTTAGATATGTAAAACTATTTTTCTGCTCTCAATGCATATAATTTTTAGTTAAAACCGTCTGTCTTAGGAATTTCGACTCGACAGACCATGCCTGATATATTGATTGGTTGGAAATCTGCCTGTATTTCTTAAAAATGGAAATAAACTATACTTTATACTTACTTACTTACTTACTTACTTACTTACTTACTTACTTACTTACTTACTTACTTACTTACTTACTTACTTACTTACTTACTTACACACACACACACACACACACACACACACACACACACACACACACACACACACACACACACACACACACACACACACACACACACACACGAAACAGGCAGCCTTCGCTATCTACGTGAAAAATATCACAGGTGAACTTGATAACTTGATACAGGTGAGGAAAAAAACTGGCCGACACCTAATTATGGCTTCATTAATCCGATTATTTCCCCGCGAATCACATGGGCATATTTTTCACTATATGATTATGGTGGTGTCAGACATACATACATAGGTACATAGAGAGAGATAGATAGATAGATAGAGAGAGAGAGAGAGAGAGAGAGAGAGAGAGAGAGAGAGAGAGAGAGAGAGAGAGAGAGAGAGAGAGAGAGAGTTTATGTTCTGAAAAGTGAACATCAGATTAGAATTATAATTAAGAATAAGCGTGTGATGTCTTTGTTTCTACCTGTCACTGCATCTGATTAACTCTCTCTCTCTCTCTCTCTCTCTCTCTCTCTCTCTCTCTCTCTCTCTCTCTCTCTCTTGCTTCTCTTGTTTTATGTCTTTATCGAGCTACGTCGTGTGTGTGTGTGTGTGTGTGTGTGTGTGTGTGTGTGTGTGTGTGTGTGTGTGTGTGTGTGTGTGTGTGTGTGTGTGTGAGTTCGACCGTCCGTCTGTTCGTCTGTCTGTCTGTCTTAATGATTACTTCTGTTAGGTTAGTTGAAGTTTAGGTCACGTCTAGATCTTTGAATAATGATAATTGGCTGAGCATCTTTAAACTTTTATCGCAGAAATATTTTAGATTCCCGTCAACAGTTCACTATTTTATATATCAGGTGCCATTTATGATTAGATTCACTCAAGTTAGGATCCTTAGATATTTATGTTAGTTCAGAAGGAATCTTTAGGCCTTTAGGTCGTACCAGGATCAAGACAAGGCTATAAAGGAACATTCGCAGTCAGTAATCAGAACATCACAAACAATAATGCGTTGAAGCTTAATAAAGATAGACTGAAAATTAAAAAAAAAGAAAGAGAACCAAACATGAACTGACACTCAATACAATACATGCACAAAATAAAAGGGATAAGAAGGAAATTGTTCTCAGATATATTATTGATGCATGGAATAGACTCAGTGATCAGGTTGTCAGTGCAGTTTTGAGGCAGCTTTGAAACAGTAGACAATTGATAAATGAAGGTGATAGGCGGCAGCTACGGTTCACACGGGGACTGCCGCGTGTAGGCCTGTTTCATTCTTACAGCTTTCCATGTCATATGTTATTAAGTATCTTTTATATTATCATGATTTTTATTACTTATGCTATTTTTGATAATTTTTCACGAATATTTCCATTATTTTAAAGTAATTTGCGAGTGAGGTTAATCTAATAGGCGCACTAAGCCAGGATGGACTTTCACATCAACAAATTGATTGTGATCTGCGTTCAACTTTGTATAATAATTTTTGTTCTCGCCAACACGAGAAAATGCTTGTGAAAATATGACACCTGGTGCTCATGAAATGTTTGTGTGTGTGTGTTGTATTCTGTACTGTGTTGTGTTTTAATGTGTTGTAATGTGTGTTGTGAGTTGTGCGGGGAAAAAATACGGGGAGAGTTCCAGAATATAGCAGTGGCAGGGATGAAGGACTGACACTGCTGGTTAACTCTTGCATAAGTGAATAAAGATGATAGGAGAAAGAACAAACACGTAGAGAATTCCAGAGTTAACCAGTGAAACAGATAGAAGAGTCATTGCACTAGTACACTTTTGTATCATAAATAACCAGTTTCCTTAACCTTACCGTACCTAACCTACCCTTTCCTTCTCCTCCTTACCCATTCCCTTCTTTTCCTTCAGCTTATATTTATCCTACTTTATCTTACTCTACCTTATCTTATTCTATCTTATTCTATCTTGTCTTATCTCTCCTTAAACTTACCTTAACTTACCTTCCCTTCCCTTCCCTTCCCTTCCCTAAACTTAATTTAACTTACCTTAAATTACCGTACCTTAACTTCCCTTTCCTTACCTTACCTTACATTATCTGACCTTCCCTTTCGTACCTTATCTAACCAGAATCTTTCACAATATTCATCCTAAAACGCCCTGCAATTTTTGACCCAAGGATTCAAATAAAAGTTCATGGCATTGAATCTCGTAAATACTTTGACACGTCCCATCAGTACTAACGCGATAGCCACCAGACTACTTTTCTCTCTCTCTCTCTCTCTCTCTCTCTCTCTCTCTCTCTCTCTCTCTCTCTCTCTCTCTCTCTCTCTCTCTCTCTCTCTCTCTCTCTCATTCCTTCCAGTTCTCTTACCTTTCTTAAATTATTCTGGCCTGCGCCGTCCTACCTTATCTTCTGGCCTGCTCTGCCTTACCTTGCATCAGTCTTGCCTTATTCTATCTTTATTCTTTATTCATTTCTTATATTCTGTTCTGTTTTCTGTTTTATCTTGTCCTCCTTATGTCCTTCCTTCTCCTTCCCTGTCCTTCCCTGTCCTTCCTTGTCCTTCTGTGGCCCCTCAGCTCTCAGCAGGGCGCCTCTCTCTCTCCCCCTCTCTCTCTCTCTCTCCCTCTCCCTCTCCCGCTCCCTCTCTCTATAACTTCCGATGACTTAGAGAGCAAGGACTCGAAATCTCTTCCTAAACGGCACACATTTCCTCTCCTCTCCCTCTTCCTCTCTCTCTCTCTCTCTCTCTCTCTCTCTCTCTCTCTCTCTCTCTCTCTCTGTAATAATTTTTGTTGTTTTCGTTGTTGTTTTTGTGCCTGTAGTGTTATTTTTTTTATTGTTGTTGTTATTTATATTATTTCTGTTTTTTCCATCTTTCATCATCATCATCATCATCATCATCATCATCATCATCATCACACCAGTACCATATTCACCATCATCATCATCATCATCATCTTCTTCTTCTTCTTCTTCTTCTTCTTCTTCTTCTTCTTCTTCTTCTTCTTCTTCTTCTTCTTCTTCTTCTTCTTCTTCTTCTTCTTCTTCTTCTTCTTCTTCCTCCATCGCCATCATCGTTACATTTATTTCAACTTCCTCCTCCTCCTCTCCTCCTCGTCCTCGTATGTTCCTCCTCCTCCTCCTCCTCCTCCTCCTCCTCCTCCTCCTCCTCCTCCTCCTCCTCCTCCTCCTCCTCCTCTATGGCGCGCCAATTGAAGGAGAGAGAGGGGACTGAGGGGAGGTGATTATAGATAATGAGGTGAAGTGAGTGAAGGAGGGAGGGAGGAGAGAGAGGGAGGGAGAGGGAGGGGAAGGAAGGAAGATTAGCTGCTGGAAAGGGTGTTCAGGGGCCTGCTGTGTGTGTGTGTGTGTGTGTGTGTGTGTGTGTGTGTGTGTGTGTGTGTGTGTGTGTGTAGGATGTTAGTTTAGGTAATTTTCTTTTCTGTGATTTTGATTTTTGTGTTTAGAATTGTATGACTCAAAAATTCATTACTTCTGTTATTTATTGTTGCTGTTGGTGCTGCTACTACTACTACTACTACTACTACTACTACTACTACTACTACTACTACTACTACTACTACTACTACTACTACTACTGCTGCTGTTGCTACTGCTGCTACTGCTGTTGGTGCTGCTGCTACGACTAATGATAATAATGATGATAACAATAATATTATTAATAATAGTAATAATAATAATAATAATAGTATTAATAATGATAATAATAAAAATAATAATAATAATAACCAACAACAACAACAATAATAACAACAACAACAATGATAATAATAATAACAACGACAATGATAACAATAATAATAATAATAATAATAATAATAATAATAATAATAATAATAATAATAATAATAGTGATAATGATAACACATCTATTGTTAATACTAATAGTAGTATAACTGCTAATTTATGCATGTATACGTATTCGCGCCTGCTCGTGTGTGTGTGTGTGTGTGTGTGTGTGTGTGTGTGTGTGTGTGTGTGTATGTCATGCATAACACTTGAGTAAATGGGTTTCTCTTGTAGTGTGTAAGATGTCTACTAGGGCTGTCAAGTAGAGAGAGAGAGAGAGAGAGAGAGAGAGAGAGAGAGAGAGAGAGAGAGAGAGAGAGAGAGAGAGGATAACTTTCTCGTGATGAAGAGAGACACACGAGAAAAAGGAAAAAGATTGGAAAAGTCACCGGTGAGGGAAAAAAAGCAAGATTCGCTAATAGAACCAAACTCTTCCCACGACAAGGGTAACTTCCCTCTTACCTTCCTCTTACCTTACTCTTATTTTCCTCGTACCTTCCTCTTACCTTACTCTTATTTTCCTCTTACCTTCCTCTTATTTTCCTCTTACCTTCCTCTTACCTTACTCTTATTTTCCTCTTATCTTCCTCTTACTTTCCTCTTATCTTCCTCTTACCTTCCTCTTACCTTCCTCCTACTCTCCTCTTACTTTCCTCTTACCTTCCTCTTACCCTCCTCTTTCTTTTTCTTCTCTTCTCAGCCTCTTGCATATTTTCCTCTTCCTCCCTCTCTCGTCCCTCTCACTTCCCTTTCTCTCTTTACCTCCATTCTGGCTGCTATTTTCTTCAGAGAGAGAGAGAGAGAGAGAGAGAGAGAGAGAGAGAGAGAGAGAGAGAGAGAGAGAGAGAGAGAGAGAGAGAGAGAGAGAACTTCCTATCATCTCCTATTATCTTATTTCTTATTTTCTTTCATTTCCTTCCGTCTTCCATTTCTTTCAATAGGTCTTATTTTCTTCCTTCCCTTTTCTCATTTTCGTCTCTCCATTATTCACTATTTATCTTTTATCTCCACTTACCTGCTTTCTTTTCCTCCTCCTTTTTTTCCCCTCCTGTTACTTTCCTGTTGCCTTTCCTTCCATATATACTTCCATAATCATTTATTCTTCCCTAACCTTCCATTATACAGTGTGCTCTCCTACCTTCCTTCCTGCTATTTATCCTTCCATCTGTCCTTTCCTAACCATACATTCATAACACCCTCTCCATTACCATCTCCTCTTCCTCTCCACCTCCCATTCTCTTCTTCCTTCCCATTACACCTCTTCCAAACCATCCACCTGCCACTTCTGCCTCCCATAGACCTTCCTAACTTTCCCTTCCTAACTATACATAAAACTACCATACAGTTACCCTTTCCTTCTTTTTCTCTGCCACATTCTTAACCTTCCTACCACAACCACACACCTTGCCACGCCTGTAACACTAACTTATTCTGTCACACTCTACCACATAGACTCAACATACACCTTACCACGAGTTTTGTGGTGTTTTGGGTGAGCTTTGTGGTGTTTTGGGTGAGTTTTATGGTGTTTTCAGTGTTTTGAGTGAGTTTTGTGGTGTTTGGTTTGGTGAGTTTTGTGGTGTTTTGGGTGAGTTTTGTGGTGTTTTCAGTGTTTTGGGTGAGTTATGTGGTGTTTTGGGTGAGCTTTGTTTGTTTTCAGTGAGTTTTGTGGTGTTTCGTGGTGTTTTGAGTGAGTTTTACCTTACCATGCCCATAACACATCCTCTACCATACACCCTCACCACACACCCTCACCACACACCCTCACCACACACCCTACCACGCCCATGAAACTACCTTACCGCACCTTACCAAACCCAACCATGGTCATAATATCTTACCACTCTCTACCACATCCAACCGCACCCTACCACACCCTACCGCACTCTGCCACCGCCACACCTCGCCAGGACACATTAGAGGCCGCCTTAAGTTGATATTTATGCAGTGGTGCCATTTCTGTGTGTGTGTGTGTGTGTGTGTGTGTGTGTGTGTGTGTGTGTGTGTGTGTGTGTGTGTGTGACCCTTAGAAGTCGTCCCAGTGCCTTCCCCATTCCCTCTCCCCATCCTTCCCTCCTTCCCTCCCCTCCCTAGCGCGGAGACGGGCGTAAAGGGACCACCCGCCGCCTCTTCTCCTTAACGACGCCTCGCCACAGCCCCTGCGGGAGGGATGGACGCGCCCACGGAGGGAAGGGAGGGGACGGAGGAGGGAAGTAACTAGAGGGAAGAGGAGGGAGTGGTGGTAGGGAGGGAGGGAAGAGAGGGAAGGAGGGAAATATTTGTGGACAGGTGGAGGAATGGAGGAAAGAGTGAGTGAGTAAGGAAAGCAGAGAATATTTGTGGACAGGTGAAGGAAAGGAGGAGTGAAGGAAAGAGAGAAGGAGGGAGGGAGGGAGGGAAGAAGGGAAATTATATGAGAGAGAGAGAGAGAGAGAGAGAGAGAGAGAGAGAGAGAGAGAGAGAGAGAGAGAGAGAGGAAGGGAGGGTTTCAGAGTATGGAAGAGAACGAAGAAACGAAGGAATGAAATGAGAGGGATAGAGAAATGGAGGAATATTGGGGAGGGAGTGGAGGGAGGCCAGGAGGGAGGAAAAGGGGGAGAGAGAGACGTTAAAATGGGGAGGAAAGAATGGAGGAAGGAAGGGAGAGAGGGAGGGAAGATTTGGAGGGAAGTGAGTGTGGCAGGAAAGAAAAACGAGAAAGAGGATAAGAGGAACGATAGAATAAAGAGGAAGAAATATATGAGAAGGGAGGGAAGAGAAAAAAATAGGAAAGAAAGGAAATAAAGGAAAAACTGAAGCAAGAGGACGAGAGGGAAAGAAGGAAAGAGGAAAAAAGATAAGGAGAGAAAGAGAGAGGCAGATAAGTAAGGAAAAAAGGAGGAAAATGCCTGTAGGAAGAAGGGAGGAAAGAAAGGATAGAACGAGGAGAGAAGGAAGAAAGGAAGGAAAGAATTAATGAAGGAAGAAAGGAAAGAAGGAAGGAGAGAAGGAGGATATAAATATTTGCACATGTGGAGTGGAATATAAATTTAAAGGTAAGAAGTAAAGATTAGAGAGAGAGAGAGAGAGAGAGAGAGAGAGAGAGAGAGAGAGAGAGAGAGAGGGAGAGGAAATTCAGACAAGTAGACGAAAGATAAAACAAGAAGAGGGGGAGGGAGAAAAAGAAGACGAGGAAGAAGAATGAAAAGAAGAAGAAGAAGAAGAAGAAGAAGAAGAAGAAAACTCACAAAAAACAATAAACACATCAAAAAATAAGTAAAACAAGATAAATAAAGAGAATTCCCACATAACCACGCCCACATATCGCCCCACCCATCTGCCCACCCACCCAGCCACACACCCACCTCACACTCACCCACAGAAACACCCACACACCCTCCCAGCTGCTCATCCCTCTTACACACCAACCCACCCACACACACACACACACTCACACCTAACAGCTACCCACAAAAACACCCACCCTAACAGCTACCCATCCTTTTCACACACCAACACACCAACACACACACACCTCACACACCCACAAAAACACCCACCCTAACAGCTACCCATCCTTTTCACACACCAACACACCCATACACAACACCCATACACACCCACAGAAACACCCACCCTAACAGCTACCCATCCTTTTCACACACCAACACACCCATACACACACACCTCACACACCCACAAAAACACCCACCCTAACAGCTACCCATCCTTTTCACACACCAACACACCACACACACACCACACACACCCACAAAAACACCCACCCTAACAGCTACCCATCTTTTCACACACCAACACACCCATACACACACACCTCACACACCCACAAAAACACCCACCCTAACAGCTACCCATCCTTTTCACACACCAACACACCCATACACAACACCTACACACACCCACAAGTACAGACGGGCGTGGCCTTACCTGAACTTACCTTACCTTCATTACATTACTAATACCTTGACTTCTATACTTTCCTTCCTGACCCCCTACAGCTGACTTCTCCTGACTTCTCCCTGACTTCTTCCTGACACTCCCTCACTCTCCCTGACCCTCCTGATTCCTCTCTCACCCTCCCTGACCATCCTTGACCTCCCTGAGCTGACCTGACACGCCCTGACCATCCAAATTCTTATTCATCAAAGTGGCCAGGAAACCCAATATTTGAGGTGGAGGAAAATGAGGAAATAACTCAGAAGGAGGAGGAGGAGGAGGAGGAGGAGGAGGAGGAGGAGGTGGTGGTGGTGGTGGTGGTGGTGGTGGTGGTGGATGGAGGAGGAGAGGGGTTAGATTGGGAGGGGTGATCGAGAGAGAGAGAGAGAGAGAGAGAGAGAGAGAGAGAGAGAGAGAGAGAGAGAGAGAGAGAGAGAGAGAGAGAGAGAGAGAGAGAGGAGAGAGGACGAAGAGAAGAAGAAGGAGAAAAAGAGGAGAAAGAGGAGGAGAAGAGAAGAAGAAGAAGAAGAAGAAGAAGAAGAAGAAGAAGAAGAAGAAGAAGATTAAAGTTACTATATAAGAGGAAAGAAAAGAGAGAAAAGAAAGGGGAAAAATTGAAAGTGCAGAGATGAGAGAGAGAGAGAGAGAGAGAGAGAGAGAGAGAGAGAGAGAGAGAGAGAGAGAGAGAGAGAGAGAGAGATGAGGGAGGAGAGGAGGAGGAGAAAAATGAGAGGAGAGAGGAGAGGGAGATAATCATTCTCTCTCCTCCTCGTTAGGGCAAAAATCTCCCTTGACAACTTAATGGGAGGTGTAAAGGTGGCTAAGAGCATCCCCTCTCTCTCTCTCTCTCTCTCTCTCTCTCTCTCTCTCTCTCTCTCTCTCTCTCTCTCTCTCTCTCTCTCTCTCTCTCTCTCTTCTTCTTCTTCTTCTTCTTCTTCTTCTTCTTCTTCTTCTTCTTCTTCTTCTTCTTCTTCTTCTTCTTCTTCTTCTTCTTCTTCTTCTTCTTCTTCTTCTTCTTCTTCTTCTTCTTCTTCTTCTTCTTCTTCTTCTTCTTCTTCTTCTTCTTCTTCTTCTTCTTCTTCTTCTTCTTCTTCTTCTTCTTCTTCTTCTTCTTCTTCTTCTTCTTCTTCTTCTTCTTCTTCTTCTTCTTCTTCTTCTTCTTCTTCTTCTTCTTCTTCTTCTTCTTCTTCTTCTTCTTCTTCTTCTTCTTCTTCTTCTTCTTCTTCTTCTTCTTCTTCTTCTTCTTCTTCTCTTCTTCTTCTTCTTCTTCTTCTTCTTCTTCTTCTTCTCTTCTTCTTCTTCTTCTTCTTCTTCTTCTTCTTCTTCTTCTTCTTCTTCTTCTTCTTCTTCTTCTTCTTCTTCTTCTTCTTCTTCTTCTCTTCTTCTTCTTCTTCTTCTTCTTCTTCTTCTTCTTCTTCTTCTTCTTCTTCTTCTTCTTCTTCTTCTTCTTCTTCTTCTTCTTCTTCTTCTTCTTCTTCTTCTTCTTCTTCTTCTTCTTCTTCTTCTTCTTCTTCTTCTTCTTCTTCTTCTTCTTCTTCTTCTTCTTCTTCTTCTACCTCATTATCTCAAATCTCTTTCTCTCATTTTCTCTCTTGTCTTTTCTTCTTTGTTTTTTTTTTCTTTTCTTCGCGTTTTATTTCCTTATACCTTCTCTTTCTTCTCTTCTTCCTTCTTCTTTCTCTTCCTTTAATTAGATTCTCTCTTATTCTTTCTCTCCATCTTCATTCCTCTCTATCGTTTTAAATTCTTTCTATCTCTCTCCTCTTTTTTTTTTTTATTCTTTCTTACTTTCTTACTTTTCATCATCTCTCTCTCTCTCTCTCTCTCTCTCTCTCTCTCTCTCTCTCTCTCTCTCTCTCTCTCTCTCTCTCTCTCTCTCTCTCTCTCTCTCTCTCTCTCTCTCTCTCTCTCTCTCTCTCTCTCTCTCTCTGTGTGTGTGTGTGTGTGTGTGTGTGTGTGTGTGTGTGAGATAGAGAGAGAGAGAGAGAGAGAGAGAGAGAGAGAGAGAGAGAGAGAGAGAGAGAGAGAGAGAGAGAGAGAGAGAGAGAGAGAGAGAGAGAGAGAGAGAGAGAGAGATTCTATATACTTACCAACCAACATTAGTAAACTTCACGTTGGAAATTTCCCTTGCTAAACTCCTCCTCCTCCTCCTCCTCCTCCTCCTCCTCCTCCTCCTTCCTTCCTCCTCCTCCTCCTCCTCCTTCTTACCGAGTGATCACGAGCGTATTTGGTTTGAAAACTGGTCTTCCTCCTCCTCCTCCTCCTCCTTTTCCTCTTCCTCTTCCTCTTCCTCCTCCTCCTCTCTCTCGGGAAGACTTGTACCACTACTTCCAGGTAACGAGGCTAGAAGAAGGAGGAGGAGGAGGAGGAGGAGGAGGAAGAGGATGTAATAGAAGAAGAGGTGGATATCGAGGAAGTAGGTAGATGATAGTGATGATGATGGGGAGGAGGAGGAGGAGGAGGAGGAGGAGGAGGAGGAGGAGGAGGAGGAGGAGGAGGAGGAGGAGGAAATGCGTGTGTATGTAAAAATGTAAGTGCATAATTTGCTTTATTTTATACTTTAAAGTGTTTTGTATCATGTTAACTCAATTTTTTTTTATTTAATGTTGGTATTATAACAAATGTCTGATTAAATGTTTGTAATGACTTGGAATTGAATTTGATATGGTGGTGGTGGTGGTGGTGGTGGTGGGGAAGAAGAAGAAGAAGAAGAAGAAGAAGAAGAAGAAAGAAGAAGATGGAGAAGATGGAGAAGATGATGATGAAGAAGAAGAAGAAGAAGAAAAAGAAGATAAAAGAAGAGAATAAAGATGAGGAAGAAGAAAAGCAAAAAAGGATGATAAAGATGAAGAAAAGAAAAAAAAGAAGAAAAAGAATGGTAAGAATAAGAAGAGAAGAAAAAAGGAGAAAGAGGAAGAAGAAGAAGAAGAGGAGGAGGAGGAGGAGGAGGAGGAGGAGGAGGAGGAGGAGGAGGAGGAAAACGCCAGTCAGGTGAGATGGACGCCCTCTCACCTGTAATTAACTCAAAGGAAACAACTAACGAAGGAAATAAAGAAAGAAAAAGAAAAAAGCGAGCCAAAACTAAAGAGAGAGAAAAAAACAAGACAAATCTGAACTGCTAATATGGATAGTCGTGAGCGTGACGTGAGCGTGACGTGAGCGTGACTTGAGTGACGTGAACGTGAAGGCGAAACAAGTGAGCATCGCACGTGAATTTTACGATCAATTGAAGCGAGGTGGACAGAGAGAGAGAGAGAGAGAGAGAGAGAGAGAGAGAGAGAGAGAGAGAGAGAGAGAGAGAGAGAGAGAGAGAGAGAGAGAGAGAGAGAGAGGCTTTGGGGTAAATTTGACAAACCAATAAGAAAAAAAAATGAAAAAAGAGAATTAGATAATTTCAGAAAGGAAGTGTACAGGAAAATTTAAAATGAATAGAAAGAATAATGTGAATTTTCTGCCATTTATGTTTATTGTGAAATTTAGAAGGCGAGGAATAAATGAAAATCACAGATGAATTAGATGAAAATCAATAAAAACTAAGGAAATAGAAAAGTGAATAAGAAATAAAGAAAAGGTATACGTAAAATTTTTCTCTTTTATTTTTTTTCACGGAAACGAAGAAAGAAGACTAAATAAAATAATATGATATGCTGGAGAGAAAATTTTAAGTATAAATGTAGATAATGGAATCAATAATTAATGTATAGATATAAATATACTCGAATGTTTGTCTTGTCAACTTTCTCTTACGTGAGTACTGTAGAATGCTTTGAGGGGCGATGGCCTAGAGAGAGACTGCTCCTTGGGGAAGATTGAGGGGAAGAGAGCACGAGGGAGACAGAGGATGAAGTCCATGGATGGAATTAAGGAGATGGTGGGAAGAGAGAAGATGGAGGAAGTGGTAGAGTTGGCTGGAAACAGAAGAGTGACAGTCCATTCTCGCCAACGTCACCTGACACTGCACTGCGGTAGGTAGGTAGTGTAGAGTGTAGTGGGGAGTGTACGTGTAGAGGGAACACAATATAATGAATGAGGGGATGAGAGAAATAGATGAATAGATAAAAAATGAAATGTAGAAGTAACCTTATCAGTACCAGGACGCGTGGAAGTGTACGTGTAGAGGATATAATGAGAGGGGATGAATAGATGAATAGATAAAGAAATGAAATGTAGAAGTAAATAGTAACCTTATCAGTACCAGGACGCGTGGGAGTGTACGTGTAGAGGGAACACACTATAATGAATGGGATGAAAGAAATAGATGAATGTACGTGTAGAGGGAACATAATTTAATGAATGAGATGAAAGAAATAGATGAATAACTAAAGAAATGAAATGTAGAAGTAAATAGTAACCTCTTCAGCACCAGGACGCGTTTTCATACTCAATCTGCTTACTATTGAATAATTTTATACAGCTTCAGAAACTTGTGTGGGGATGAAAATAGTGAAGACTGGCCATTCATCTTCTGACTTCCGTAGACCCTCCAAGTGCAAATAAAATTGTCTCGTCACACCAACAAATTGATAATAAAAATGCCTTCCAGTACTAAAGGTGTTAAATAAATGAAAAAAAAGAAAAGAAAAAAACTCAGGTCCTTGCGAGGTAGAGGAGAGAAAGAAAAAAATAATGAATTGAGTAAGTAGATCAGTAAATTGAGGAAAAAAAAGGTGCTAAGAGAAAGAAAGAAAAAAAGGAAGCAATAAAAAGTAAATAGAATAAACAGAAACTTCAAATTGTTTCGTTCTTTCTTATTGACAACAAAATTTTTCTTTATATTTCATCAATTTTTATCATAAACAATGGTCTATTTATTCATCTTCTTATTTATTTATTTATTGAGAAAGACTACGAGAGGAAGGAAAAAAATACATAAACAAATGAACAAGTGGAAATTTAAACAATAAACAATTAAAAGGATGTAAATGAGAGAGAGAGAGAGAGAGAGAGAGAGAGAGAGAGAGAGAGAGAGAGAGAGAGAGAGAGAGAGAGAGAGAGAGAGAGAGAGAGAGAGAGACACAGACACACACACACACACACACACACACACACACACACACACACACACACACACACACAGAGACAGAGAGAGAGAGAGAGAGAGAGAGAGAGAGAGAGAGAGAGAGAGAGAGAGAGAGAGAGAGAGACACAGAGAGAGACACACACACACACACACACACACACACACACACACACACACACACACACACACACACACACACACACACACACACACACACACACACACACACACACACACACACACAGAGAGAGAGAGAGAGAGAGAGAGAGAGAGAGAGAGAGAGAGAGAGAGAGAGAGAGAGAGAGAGAGAGAGAGAGAGAGAGAGAGAGAGAGAGAGAGAGAGAGAGAGAGAGAGAGAGAGAGAGAGAGACGAATCGGATAAGCCATGTCTCTACTCATGAAATGCTAATATGAACTGGGGGAAAAACTCTGTATATATATTCTTTGCATCAATTTATCTTCTTTCCTTTCCTGGCACTGAGAGTAAACAAAAGATAAAACACACAGGTAGATACAGGTAAACACAGGTAAACACACAGATAAACACACAGATAAACACAGCAAAGGCAGGGTACGTCCACAGCAAGGCTTCCCACAGCACACACTGGTTCATCTCTGCCCCCTTCCTAATGAGACCGTTCCTTACCCTTCACATATTGCCGATTCCGAGACCACCTAAAACGCAAGGTACGGTTTGTTCTTCCTTTGTGTTCCTTTGTGATTCGTCTTTGATTCTTCTTCTTCTTCTTCTTCTTCTTCTTCTTCTTCTTCTTCTTCTTCTTCTTCTTCTTCTTCTTCTTCTTCTTCTTCTTCTTCTTCTTCTTCTTCTTCTTCTTCTTCTTCTTCTTCTTCTTCTTCTTCTTCATCACTTCCTCTTCCTCCACCTGATTTCACCACCTTCATTACACTGTTGAGAAAAGTGAGATATGTGATTAGTCTTTGCCTCCTCCTCCTCCTCCTCCTCCTCCTCCTCCTCCTCCTCCTCCTCCTCCTCCTCCTCCTCCTCCTCCTCCTCCTCCTCCTCCTCCTCCTCCTCCTCCTCCTCCTCCTCCTCCTCCGTCATTGCTGTCTTTATCATATATTGTGCGGTACATCACTATCTATCCCCGTTCCTCCTCCTCCTCCTCCTCCTCCTCCTCCTCCTCCTCCTCCTCCTCCTCCTCCTCCTCCTCCTCCTCCTCCTTACTTTATATAACTCATTGGTGCGTCCTCAGCTTGAATACTGTGTGCAGTTCTGGTCACCATATTACAGAAAAGACATTGAAAAACTGGAAAAGATCCAGCGTAGAGTGACCAAGATGATTCCGAGATTAAGAAACAAGCCGTATGAGGAACGACTGGAAGCATTAAATTTATTCAGCTTAACAAAGCGCAGGATAAGAGGAGACCTAATCGAAGTTTTCAAAATTTTTCAGGGATACAACAACCTTGATGTAAATAAATATTTTACTATTGATCATTCCACCATAACAAGGAATAATGGATTTAAAATTACACCAAAACGCTTTAAAACCCACGAGGCAAAGCACTTTTTCTTTAATAGAATAGTTAACATTTGGAATAAGCTTCCTTCAGAAATAGTAAACAGTACTTCCATTGCATCATTCAAAAACAAAATTGATAGATATTTAAAGAATAACCCCAACAAGCTCTCTTCTTGTCTGAATAATTAAACATGATATTAGTATATTAACTTTCTTATAGATAGATATGTAGAGTTCACCGTAGGGTGAATAATAGAATCTCCTTTCATCCTTTCCTGTGAAAATTCCATGTCAGTTTTTCCATACTGCATGGTACTTTTCCAAGCTATTTTCCATGCCAGCGAAAGCTGGAGCGAGTGGTGGGTGGGGAGGAGCCTTCTCCTGTGCTGTCCTGTCTCTCTTATCTGTAGCCAGTTAGAAGTAGTTACCAAACAGCCTCGAAAGGACCAACAGGTCTGTTGCTGTTTGGCTTTCCTTTGTATTCCTTTGTATTCCTCCTCCTCCTCCTCCTCCTCCTCCTCCTCCTTCTCTTGCCTATTTCTTCACCTTTTCTCTTGCTTTCTATCCATTCCCTTTGTCCCTATTTTTCATCCTATTTTTCTCTCTTCAATTCCTCGTCTCTAATTTTCTCATCGCCTTTCCTTTCTTCCTCTTTTTCCTCTTTTTATCCCAACTTCCTTTCTTTTTCTCTTCTTCTTTCTTCATCACTCTTTTCCCTTTCTCTTCTTTCTATTTATCTCTCTCTCTTTTTCTTCTTTTCTCTACGCTTCTCACTTCTTCTCTTACTTTTCCTGCTCTTCTCTCGTTTTTAGCACTTACTCTCCCCAATCCGTCCCAGCCTCTCCCTTTCTACTTTTCCTCCCCACCTATATCACCTATGCACACCTGTCGCTCTCCACACCTACCCCACACCTGACGCCGCCCCCTCACACACCCCATGCCACGAGTCAGACAAGGATTATGGGATTAATACTTGCTAGTGCATTAATTTGTCTGTCAGTTTCTCTCTCTCTCTCTCTCTCTCTCTCTCTCTCTCTCTCTCTCTCTCTCTCTCTCTCTCTCTCTCTCTCTCTCTCTCTCTCTCTCTCTCTCTCTCTCTCTCTCTCTCTCTCTCTCTCTCTCTCTCTCTCTCTCTCTCTCTCTCTCTCTCTCTCTCTCTCTCTATTTTTTTTATGTTCTTTAGTTTGATATGGTTACGATATATGACGTAGGAGAGACATTGAGAGAGGGAGAGGAAGAGTTAGAGGGAGATTGAGAGAGATTGAGAGAGGGAGAGGGAGAGGGAGAGAGGTCACTGTATGGTCTAAATCTCGTTCTGTGTCTGTTTTAAAAATGGTCTCTTTGGCGACGAGAAGAAACCAACGTAATATTTTTGAATCTTGAATGTTTATTGTCACAGAGCACTCTTTGGTATCATTTTCATCTTATTTTTTCAATGTTTGGTTCCTCATAATTGGTTTAGGTTTGATAGAGTTATAGTTTGAAACGCGATAGAAATAACTGTGGAACTCCTTGCCTACTTCTGCATTTCAGTCTACCTATGTCTTGTATTTATTTGAGAGGGAGGTTTGAAGACATTTATCCCATTCTTTTGGCTAACTCGACCCTGTTCGTGGACTAGCAACTCAGTGGGCCCTTTTTGTTTAGTAATTTTTTGTTGCCCTTAGCCAGTTTCCCTCTCTTACATGAAAAAAGACTGGTGGATGAATGGAATAGACTCAATAATCAACTTGTTAGTGCAGAATCGTCAGAGAGTTTTAACCCCTTCAGTACTGGGACACATTTTTACCTCGAGATTTATGTACGATTAGACCATTTTACTGACATTAGGAAGGGTCTATGGGGATCAGAAAATTAATGGCCACAGTCTTCACTATTTTAATCCCCCACATGAGTTTCCGAAGCTGTATAGTCACCAAATAGTAAGAAGAATGAATATGGAAACGCGTCATGGTACAGAGGGGGTTAAGAGAAGATTAAACATATTTATAGGTGTGTATGACAGGTGGAGATAGGCTGGCGTGTTTCATAGAGGGACTGCCACGTGGAGGACTAATGGCTTCCTGCACTAACCCTCGTGCCATTATGTTCTCATGCTCTTGTGTTATTCATATGCTGGAGAATTCATGCTAGAAGTGCGTTAGTTTGTTCAGTTTGACTCTCTCTCTCTCTCTCTCTCTCTCTCTCTCTCTCTCTCTCATTGTATCCAGAGCTTATTGTGAGGTTATTTTTTTATCCATTTTTACTTTTTTGTTGGTCGTAAGAATTGGCATTTCTAGAAGTGTGACTCAGCATCGTTTCCATTGACAGGTCACAGTGTTCGAAGTTGACTCTTTTTTTTTTTTTTGTATTGAAAGGTCACGTTGTTTGAAATGCGACTCGGTTTTGTATTCAGAGGTTGTATTTAGAAACATGACTCATCTCTACATTCACAGGTCGTAGTGTTAGAAGTGAGTCATGTTTATGTTCACAGGTGTTAGATATTGACTGACATTTGTATCGAGGGGTTGTAATTGAAGTGCGTTGACATCCATTAATTTCTGACCATCCCTGCAAAATAAGAATAAATAAAGAAAGAAATTAAAATAGATCAATAAATAAGTAAAGTAAAGAAAATAATCACTACAGTCCTTGACACCTGCAACTAGACATGTCACTCTTCACTAGTCGAGTCACGTCAGTCAGCGTAGACAATCAACTAAAGCAACAGACACAGGAAAATCTGCAACGCTCCAATTCCCTCTCTTTGCTGCTAATAACACGTGGCCTTGGAAATTACTTACGTACCTTACAACACAATATTTTCATTCATTTAGAGTAGCCAAAGGGAAGATTTTGAAATACTCCATTTACCCTCCCTCTTCGTTGCCACCTATGTGTGTTCTTTGGAATTACTCAGGTACCTTACAACTCAATATTTAGAGTAGCCAGAGGGAAAATTTCTTAAATACTCCATTTACCCTCCCTCTTCTTTGCCAACTACGTGTGTTCTTTGAAATTACTCAGAAATCTTTCAACACAGTATTTTCATTCATGTAGAGTAGCAGGAGGGAAGATTTTTAAATACTCCACTTATTCTCCCTCTTCGTTTTTAGCTACGTGTCCTTTGAAATGAGTGTCGTAACTCACAACACAGTATTTACATCAGTCACAGAGTTCAAAGGTGTGCCATCTATAAACTGTTGTATTATATTCTCTCCCTACGTGCTACATGTATGGAAGGAAGGAATGAGTTACGAGAGTGTATTTATTTCTACAAACAAACACACGTTGACTTTTTTTTTATTAGATTCTCCCAAATTACGAGTTTCTTGGAACCACAAATGACTTTCTAAGAGGGCAAACTTAACTAATAATTCTAACAACATGATAATTCTCAGCTACGTGTGTCCTTTGAAAAGATTCTCGTGACTTGCAACACAGTATTTACATCAGTCACAGCGTTCAAAGGTGTGCCGTCTATGAACTGTTCTAATACATTGTCTCCCTATGTGCTGCCTGTGTGCAAGAAAAGCAGGAGTTATTGTTTTTTTTTTATTTTATTTATTTATTTTTTTATTTATACCATGTGGGCTTTTTACGGGGAATTTCTGGGCTAAAGGGGATACTTTTTTGGGGTACCTCCTATCTCAAAGCCCACCCGCTAGGAAACCATTGCCCCGAGTGAGGAAGCCCAACCTGCACTCGGACCGTGAACAAGATTCGAACCCGTGCGCTTGGAGACCCCTCGGACCCTTAAGCACGCATGGTTCCACTGTACCACGGCGGGCCCTTAAACAAACACGTGGACTTTTTTTTTATTAGACTCTCCTAAATTACGAGTTTCTTGGAACCACAAATGAGTTTCTAAGAGAGTAAACTTAACTTATAATTGTAATAACATGATAATTCTACCACTTCACAATATACTGATTGATATTCCTTGTATTACCTCCTCCCTCTCTTTCTTTTATACTTCAATCTCTTTCTTTATTTTATTTATTTTAGTTGCTCTTTTCTGTGTCTCTCCTTTTTCAATTTTTTTTCTTCCTTTCATTCTTTTTTCATTTCCTCGTTCATGCATTCATTGGAACATTAGTTTTTTTTGTTTTTTTTTCTTTCTTTCTTCATTTTTTTTCTTGAATTTCTTCCTTCCATCCTTTTGCCTTTCATTTATTATTTCCTTCTTGCTATTTTTTTTTCTTTTTTCCTTCCTTTTGTTTTCATCATAATTTTCGTCTCCATTTTTACTTTTTAATGGTTTCTTTACCACACACACACACACACACACACACACACACACACACACACACACACACACACACACACACACACACACACACACACACACACACACACACACACACACACACACACACACACACACACACAGAGGGGAATAAAAGTCTCGTTTAGTTTTAGTGTTTAAGATTCGATAGATTCACCCTCTCACTTTCTCCTCTCACTTTCCCCTCAGGTCTCTCACTTTCCCTCACACCCTTACTTTTCCCTCTCACTTTAACGTTTTCCTTTCACTCTTACGTCTTCCTCTCAATCTTACGTTTCTTCTCACTTTCCCCTCTCACTCTTATTCCCCCCACTCATTTTCCCCTCAGGGTCTCACTTTCCCCTCTTCTTCTTCTTCCTTTTCCCTTTTCACTTTCCTCTCAGCTCTTCACTTTCCCTCAGTGTGTGTGTGTGTGTGTGTGTGTGTGTGTGTGTGTGTGTGTGTGTGTGTGTGATGATGTGTAGATAGAGATTAGGATAGAGAAATAGATAGAAAGAAGATAGAGAGAGATAGATAGATAGATAAATAGATAGAGATAGATAGATAGATAGAGAGATAGATAGAGAGAGAGAGATAGATAGATAGATAGATAGAGAGACAGGTACATAGATAGAAAGAGATAGATAGATAGATAGAGAGAGAGAGAGAGAGAGAGAGAGAGAGAGAGAGAGAGAGAGAGATATATATATATATATATATATATATATATATATATATATATATATATATATATATATAGAGAGAGAGAGAGAGAGAGAGAGAGAGAGAGAGAGAGAGAGAGAGAGAGAGAGAGAGAGAGAGAGAGAGAGAGAGAGAGAGAGAGAGAGAGAGAGAGAGAGAGAGAGAGAGAGAATCTGACACACAACAAAACAAAGAGAAAAACAATCAAATAGACAGACATCCAGATAGAGAGAGAGAGAGAGAGAGAGAGAGAGAGAGAGAGAGAGAGAGAGAGAGAGAGAGAGAGAGAGAGAGAGAGAAAAAAAAAACATATCTCTCACTCTCCCTCACTCGCTCACCAGCCCACCTCTTCCTGTCACCGCCGCCCTGCCTCTCTACTTGCAATGGCCGGCAATACTCGTGCCAGTAAACCTCCCATGATATTTCCCTGGTATTTCCCAACCCTGTAGTGTGTAGTCTGTGTGTCTGAGTGTCCTTGAGGTGACTGTCTATGTGTATGTGTGTCTGTGTGCCGCTTTTTCTTATCTTATCTTGTGGTCTCTATGTTCATGATTTTCCACTGCATCTGCTTTTTTCTGTGTTGTCTTTCATCCTCCCTTCTGCAGGATTTAGTTGGTATCCTTCCATGTGTTTCACTGTTAAACTCTATGTATGTTTGTGCCGCTTCTCTCGTGGTCTCAGTATTCAAGATTTTTCCACTGTCTCTTTCTTGCTGCGCTCTCTTACTTCCTGTGCTGTCTGTCCACCTCATTAGTGTAAGGGTTTGACAGTGAGTGGAAGTATTTAACGGTGTCTCTACTCTTTCACCTCATAAACACTAGAATACTGTGTTTTTTTTATTGATTTTTTTTATCCTCTGTTTCCATTGATGCTCTGTCCACTTCATTAGTGTAAGATTTAACTAGTGTTTTCATTTTTATCCATCTCTTTCACTGGCAAACGACGGAATTTTAAGCATTTCATTATTATTACTCTGTCTACCTCACTAGGGCAAGAGTTAGCCTTTTTCCATCGCCATTCTGTCCACCTCATTAGTGCAAGAATTACTAGTGTTTTAATCTTTATCCATCTCTTTCACTGGTAAACGACGGAATATTAACCCTTTCAGTATTCTTTCCAGCTCACTAGTGCAAGAGTTAGCCAGTACCTCACCATCTTCATCACTATTCTGTCCACCTCACTAGTGCAAGAGTTAACTAGTTTGTTTTTATCAGCTCCTAATCTCTTATCTTTTTTTTTTTCTTGTTCGTTTGCGTGTTTGTTTGTTTGCTTGCTCTTGTTACTCGGTACTCTGTCCACGTCTCTAATGCACGAGAGCGAAGACGAGGTGAGGAAAAAAATGAAAGTGAAAAAGATAGAAGGAAAGAAAAGGAAAAAATGACGGAAAAGAATGAAGAAGAGGAATAGGAGAAACGAATAAAAGGAAAGAGAAAAAGAATAGCAAGCAAGAAAAGGGAAAAAATGTTGAAAAGAATAGGTAATAGAACTTGAAGGGAGAAGACGAGAGGGTGGGGAAAAATGGAAAAATGCTGGAAAAGAAAGGATACGGGAAGGAAAAAGGAAAAAAGGCAAGGAAAATAGGAAAATAATGAAGGGAGAAGGGAGAAGTGACGGAAGGGGAGATGGGAGGAAAGGGAGGGAAAAA
>NC_059267.1:11487458-11497458 GCF_017591435.1 Portunus trituberculatus
TTCTAATGAAGCAGATGGAAAGAAAGAAAAAAAAAGGAAGAAGAAAAAACAAGAAAATAAAAGAAGAAACAAACTGAGGTGATCAATATACTGCAAAAATAAAAACGTACATAGTGAAAGAGAGAAAAATAGGAACACAAGAACACAAGGCACGAAACCAATAGGCATACACGTGGTAGTCCATGTATAAAAAAAAAGAAAAAGAAAAAAAAACGTCGACCTATTTCCACCTATCATCATCCATAAATTTGCCTAATCTTCTTTTAAAGCCCCTAATGACTCAGCACCAACAATCCAATTACTGATCTCATTTCGTTCATGCACCACTGTTTCAGAACCAATGCCTTCCTATCTCTTTTTCAAACCTAACTCTTTCCGCTTAGATCCATTACTTCTTATTCTGTTTGAGTACTGATTAACTTCCTATCTCTTTTTCAAATCTAACTTTTTCCGCTTAGATCCATTACTTCTTGTTCTGTCTGAGTACTGATTTAATTCTTTCATATCTCTTTTTCAAACCTAACTCTTTCCGCTTAGATCCATTACTTCTTATTCTGTTTGAGTACTGATTTAATTCCTTCCTATCTCTTTTTCAAATCTAACTCTTTCAGCTTAGATCCATTATTTCATGTTCTATTCCGAGTACTGATCCTGATAAATTTTGCTTACGATTTACTTGTTATGTCGCGTGTATAACTCGTAGACCTCCATCAAATCTCCTTTTAATCTACGCGTCTCCAAGGAATTTATATTTGAAAGTTTCAGTCTCTGCTGTTAACCCCTTCAGTACTGGGACGCATTTCTTACCTTGAGTTTTGAGTATGATTAGATGATTTTATTGACATTAGGGAGGGTGTTTGGAGGTCAAAAGACAAATGGCCAGACTCTACACTGTTTTAATCCCCACATAAGTTTCTGAAGCTGTATAAAATCGCCAAATAGTAAGCAGAATAAAATTATGAAAACGTGTCCTAGTGATGATTGGATTAAAATTGTCTTGTTGGGAAAAGGGAGAGAAAAATTTTTGAGATCATAGTTACTTTTTAATGATTATTATGATATTTAGTAATACAGAATGTCGTTTTTTTTAGTAAATGAAAAGAATGTTAGATTTCTATTATTGGAAAAAGAAGTATATATGAATTGAATAAAATTGTACTTGGTGAGATGATCGAAAGTATTACGTTTTACTATCGAAAAAATGAACAAAGAAGAGTTCAGACAATACTTAATTAAAAAGAAACCTATCATTATACTGAAAAGAAGTAATAAAACAAAAAGAAAAAAAAACATTGGGATTATTCCATCATTATTTTTACTATTAGCTCAATATTATCATTATCTGCTAATCCTACTGAGACAAACCGGTGAAAAATACTGAGATCCTACCAACATTTTATCGAAGACTTTTTCAATCGCGGTACGGACGAGAGCCAAACCTTGTGTTCCGGAGGAGGCTGAACGGGAAGGTGAAGGTTGGGATGAACATTTATAACCATATCAGCTCGTGAGGCGAAAAAGTGTTACTGTTTTTTTTCACTTGTGATCTTATTAGAACTGTGAAAAGAGGAAAAGGTTAGGAGAGAGAGAGAGAGAGAGAGAGAGAGAGAGAGAGAGAGAGAGAGAGAGAGAGAGAGAGAGAGAGAGAGAGAGAGAGAGAATTTCTGCTAATCACCACTACTGCCATTTCTAGTACTTTTACTACTACTACTACTACTACTACTACTACTACTACTACTACTACTACTACTACTACTACTACTACTACTACTACTACTACTACTGTAACCACCACTACCACCACCACCACCACCACCACCACCACCACCACAGTTAAACATTCAATAACAGTTACATCATGAGTCAAAGTTACGACAAACATCTATTCTTTCTTCTCATTCTCTCTTTCCCTCAAACTCTTCCTGCTCTGTTGGACTGTTAGGTACTTTCCTCCCACCTCACAATCCCTCACGATATTTCATCCCTTGCTTTATTAACGTGTTCGAGAATGTGGGATAAATTTAAAGGTTAGAAAATACAAAATTAATCTCATATTTTTCTTTACTCTATATGTCCTTGTAAAGTATATATTATTTGTACTGATTTTAATGCTACAGAAGAAAGAAAAAAACGACTATAGGTTCAAAAATGTTGATAATGTAAAGGGCTTCAATGTTTTAGTTGGAATTACTTGCTTAAATTTGATGAATGGAATGGTGAAAACTTGTGAGTGTCATGAAGTTTACTTTGGCTCACATCAACTTGGTGCGTTTCAGTTGAGTTCAATTTAGTTTAGTTCAGAGGGAAATGAGTACGTGTGAAATATTCTCTCTCTCTCTCTCTCTCTCTCTCTCTCTCTCTCTCTCTCTCTCTCTCTCTCTCTCTCAATACTAAACTCACAAAATTCCCCCAGTCTCCATTTTATTTCCCTATACAGTATTTCCTTCATATTATTTCCCCTGTACAGTATTTCTTTCATATTATTTCCCCTGTACAGTATTTCCTTCAAATTATTTCACTATACAGTATTTCCTTCGTTTCTTGTTCAGTGTCCCAGGCAGCGGGGCGAGCGGTAATGCTGGGGAAGAATTGGACCTTACTGTGCTTTGAATCTCCTCTCCGCTACTTCCAAAAACTTTAGTTGCGGCTCCACAGGTTTTTAAGGGCAATTTGTGTTTCCAGTGACAGATTAACAAGATTTCTACACGTCAGGAGCAACTGTCTTAGGAATGGTGTTAATCATCTGTGTGTCTTTTGAAAATAGTGAAAGTGAAAGAACAAAGAGCTTCTTAACACAAACCTAGTAACTGAACCAAACCTCCACTATTTTTAAAGGATTCTATAAAGCAATACGAATTTTTACAGTATTTTTACAGTTCTAGTAGCAAAATTAACAAGGGTTTTACACAATTGACATGAGAACCCGGTTAATCATCTCTATGGCCTTTAAAAATACTCGTGGTGAAAGAGAGCTGGACAGGGCGCTACTGAATACGAGTCTGAGGGGTAAAGACGGCAGCCAGGTGACGGGAGCGGGCCAGGCGGGGCGGCGGTACCCAGCAGAGAAGAGAGACTCACAACGGATTGCACGCTGAACCCACTGGCAATAAATCTGATAGGAACGGCGAAAGTGGAGTGGAGAGAGAGAGAGAGAGAGAGAGAGAGAGAGAGAGAGAGAGAGAGAGAGAGAGAGAGAGAGAGAGAGAGAGAGAGAGAGAGAGAGAGAGATAGGAAATGAACAACACTGACAGATAAATAGATACACAGACAGAAAACAGACACAATAGAAACACACACACACACACACACACACACACACACACACACACACACACACACACACACACACACACACACACACACACACACACACACACACACACACACACAAGCACAGCGCACAGACGCACAGGCAGACACGGACAGCAATACCAATCTTCCAAACGGGATCCGAACCCTTCATCAACACTTCATTTGTCTCACCTCGCATCCGGAATCACCTTATCTGGATCCGAAGCTGCATATAGACTCACCCGTCTCTCCCTATACATAAAACACGCCCCGTATCGCTCTCTCTCCCCTCTCCCATCTCTCTCTCGCCACCACCGTTACTCTCCATCAACTCTCTCTCTCTCTCTCTCTCTCTCTCTCTCTCTCTCTCTCTCTCTCTCTCTCTCTCTCTCTCTCTCTCCAGCCAATCATTGAAAAGGGAAAGCGAAGATGATTAACATAGTGTGTGTGTGTGTGTGTGTGTGTGTGTGTGTGTGTGTGTGTGTGTGTGTGTGTGTGTGTGTGTGTGTGTGTGTGTGTGTGTGTGTGTGTGTGTGTGTGTGTGTGTGTGTCGTAGACGGTAATGTAAAGTGAAATGTTCTCACACACACACACACACACACACACACACACACACACACACACACACACACACACACACTGACTTTACACACGCCCGGTAGCTCAGTGGTTAGAGCGCTGGCTTCACAAGCCAGAGGACCGGGGTTCGATTCCCCGGCCGGCTGGAGATATTTGGGTGTGTCTCCTTTCACGTGTAGGTGCTGTTCACCTAGCAGTGAGTAGGTACGGGATGTAAATCGAGAAGTTGTGACCTTGTCCCGGTGTGTGGCGTGTGCCTGGTCTCAGGCCTATCCGAAGATCGGAAATAATGAGCTCTGAGCTCGTTCCGTAGGGTAACGTCTGGCTGTCTCGTCAGAGACTGCAGCAGATCAAACAGTGAAACACACACACACACACACACACACACACACACACACACACACACACACACGGCGCGGTAGCTCAGTAGTTAGAGCGCTGGCTTCACAAGCCAGAGGACTGGGGTTCGATTCCCCAGCCGGGTGGAGATATTTGGGTGTGTCTCCTTTCACGTGTAGCCCCTGTTCAACTAGCAGTGAGTAGGTACGGGATGTAAATCGAGGAGTTGTGACCTTGTTGCCCCGGTGTGTGGTGTGTGCCTGGTCTCAGGCCTATCCGAAGATCGGAAATAATGAACTCTGAGCTCGTTCCGTAGGGTAACGTCTGGCTGTCTCGTCAGAGACTGCAGCAGATCAAACAGTGAATTACACACACACACACACACACACACACACACGCAACCTTTCTACATAGATAAAGATGAGAATTGGGTTAGTGTGAGGCCAGTAACCTTTTCAAATTGTCAGAAAAATCACTTCAGAACAAACCAACATTTTTATATGTGTAATTTTAACTATTTCACCTTGCAATAGAGAGAGAGAGAGAGAGAGAGAGAGAGAGAGAGAGAGAGAGAGAGAGAGAGAGAGAGAGAGAGGCTGTTGTTATTTTCGTTATTGTTGTGTTTTTGTTGTATATATTATTTTTATTATTATTATTATTATTATTATTATTATTATTATTATTATTATTATTATTATTATTATTATCCTTTTGTTAAGAGTTCCTCCTCCTCCTCCTCCTCCTCCTCCTCCTCCTCCTCCTCCTCCTCCTCCTCCTCCTCCTCCTCCTCCTCCTCCTCCTCCCTCTACTGCTATTATTACTAGTTTGAGACATTTAACCCTATTTTTGGACTAACTCTCTCGGACCTACAAGAAGACTGGCAACTTATTTACCCTTTTTTTTCCTTATTATGGTGCCCTTGGTCTACTTTCCCCCTTATATAAAGAAAAGTATTAATTAACCCTCATCAACTGAACTGACCTAAACTAAAGCAAAATCAAGCAAAACAAGACAAAATTATTCCATGTTATATCCTTCTAAACTCAGCTGAAGTGAACTAAACCAAGCCAAACTATTCTAAACTACAGTGTGCCGAAGTGAACCAAAGTGAGCCGAACTGGAGCAAGGCAAGGCGAGGCAAGGCAAGGTAAGGCAAAGCAGGGAATAATAAAAAAAAATGGGTGAATAATAATTAACAGTAAAGTGAACACGGAAGTAAATTGAGAACCTAGCCATTTGAACAGGAAAATACAGCCTCGCCTTTCCCTGCCTCCTCTTCCTCCTCTTCCTTCTCCTCCTCCCAATCCTCTTCTTGCTACTCCTCCTCATGTAGTTGTTTTTGTTGTTGTTTATATTTTTCTTCTATTCTGTTGTTATTGATCTCCTTATTTTTCTTCTTCTTCTTCTTCTTCTTCTTCTTCTTCTTCTTCTTCTTCTTCTTCTTCTTCTTCTTCTTCTTCTTCTTCTTCTTCTTCTTCTTCTTCTTCTTCTTCTTCTTCTTCTTCTTCTTCTTCTTCTTCTTCTTCTTCTTCTTCTTCTTCTTCTTCTTCTTCTTCTTCTTCTTCTTCTTCTTCTTCTTCTTCTCCTCCTCCTCCTCCTCCTCCTCCTCCTCCTCCTCCTCCTCCTCCTCCTCCTCCTCCTCCTCCTCCTCCTCCTCCTCCTCCTCCTCCTCCTCCTCCTCCTCCTCCTCCTCCTCCTCCTCCTCCTCCTCCTCCTCCTCCTCCTCCACTTTGCTGAGTTGGCGTGGGAGTCAGCACCTGTTTCAGTGAGAGGCAGTGTGGTGGCGCCTCACTCAGCACCGCCACTCAGCACTCAACACGTTCAACTCTCCCCTCGACTAAGGCCAATTGAAGACACCTGTAGAGGAAGCAAGGCTGGCCGGTAATGGAGGTTTTTGTGCGGGCCGTGGACGTGACTGGACGGCTCTGGGTTGACCGTGTGGCGAAGGAGGGCGTGATGAGGGTGTGAGGGTCGACCACGGCTGATTTCAGAAGCAATAGATGTGATTAGACGGTTTTTTTGGGTGTTCTGTCGATTGTTGGTGTAGAAATGTTATGAGAACGCCTTTGAAAATTGATGTTATTTTTACTACAGCCTGTTAATTCTTTTATATGTGGCTAGAATTGATTTCAGAGGCAATAAATATGAATAGACAGATTTTTATGGGTGATCTGTCTGTTGGTGGTGTAGAAATGTTATGAAATTGCCCTTCAAAATCTCTGTTGTCTTTACTACAGCATTTAATTCTTTGATCTGTTACTAGAATTGATTTCAAAGGCAATATAAATTATTAGACTGGTTTTTATGAGTGTTCTGTCGGTTGGTGGTGCAGAAATGTTATGAAAACACCTTTGAAAATCTCTGTTATTTTTACAACATCCTGTTAATTCTTTGATGTGTCGCTAGAATTTATTTCAGAGGCAACATAAATGGTTTTTATGAGTGTTCTGTCAGTTGGTAGTGTAGAAATGTTAGAAAAATGACTGAAAATCTCTGTTATTTTTACTACATCTTGTTAATTCTTTGATGTGACGCTAGAATTGATCTCAGAGGCAAAAGTGATGAAGAGACGTGCTTTTGTGAATGTTTTGTGAGTTGTGGATGGAGAATTATCCATGAGATATGACTGTCCGTATGAACATGCCTTTGAATCTCCCTATTGTCTTTACTATATCCTGTTAAGATTTCGATGTTTCACCAGGATTAGTTCCAGCGACAATGGAGATGATTAAACAGGTTATCGTGTCTGTTTAGTAAGTTGTTAGTGTAGAATTCTTTTTAAACTGTCACTGGCTACATGAAAAACACCTTTGAAGCTCTTTAAAACATTTACTACAGCCTGTTGAAAGTGTAACTATTTTTTTAGTCACTTGCTCCATTTTCGTGCGTTACTTCTGTAGGGGGTGAAAAAGGACAAAATGAACTTGTTTTAGTGTCCTTCCTGTATCTTCATGCAAATAATCTCTACAGCGCAGTGAGAGTTGGTAAGAGATTGCGCCTCTTTTTTTTTATGTTACGGCCTATAGCGCCTGTAGGCATACTTGAAGAGTATATGTGGGAAGCGCTGTTCAGCTTCCTCCCATAACTGGCGCAGGCAATTTTATTTATAGTGGTACCCATATTAGGGCCCATATCACCACCCAAGCGCATCTTTGGTGTAACCACCTAAAACCTGGATATCATGGTGACACGTAGGTAACTTTAAACCACTCGACAAATGGCACAGCTTCAAAGCGGTATGTGGTGGGATTCGAACCTACGCGTGGACGTCTGCCCGATCCCACGCTCATCACCTTATCCACTATGCCACCGCCTCCCTAATAGTAGTAAAAGGCTTAAGGACCAACATGTCAGGTGCTGCTTGTTCTTTCTTGGTGTTCACTAGTGTCCTCCATTCATGAGCAGCAGTTAAGTCCAGTTTTTAAGACTTTGCTGATATGAATTGGATTTTCTTATCAGTTTTGTAGATTGTATTAGATTTATTTGTTCAGGTGCTGGGAATTATTTAGTTCATTTATTTATTCATTTTTAGAGCTATTTTGTACATTATTCTACTATGATTTTTTTTCCTTTTTTTTCCGGTTTTAATTTATTTTATTGTATTTTAGATGCTTTTGTTTCTCTCAACATTAAATAATTGTTCTATCTGGAAATATGTACACTACTGAAAACTCTCTCTCTCTCTCTCTCTCTCTCTCTCTCTCTCTCTCTCTCTCTCTCTCTCTCTCTCTCTCTCTCTCTCTCTCTCTCTCTCTCTCTCTCTCTCTCTCTCTCTCTCTCTCTCTCTCTCTCTCTCTCTCTCTCTCTCTCTCTCTCTCTCTCTCTCTCTCTCTCTGACTTTTCGCCATCACTTAGTGGAGAAAGAATCCTCCTTAATCCTCTACACCACCACCACCACCACCACCACCACCACCACCACCACCACCACCACCACCATTTTCTTGTTGAGAGAATCGAGTCTTGTGATTAATCGCTGGTGCTCCTCCTCTCTCTCTCCTCTCACTTTCTAGGTACTCTTATCTTGTGTGTGTGTGTGTGTGTGTGTGTGTGTGAGAGAGAGAGAGAGAGAGAGAGAGAGAGAGAGAGAGAGAGAGAGAGAGAGAGAGAGAGAGAGAGAGAGAGAGAGAGAGAGAGAGAGAGAGAGAGAGTCTTGCATATGGTATTTACGTAACAAAAATATAGTAATAATGAAGTGACCGGGAAAACGTGATGACTTTACTAATAAACTGTACTTGTGACTAGATAGGTGACTGGTAATCAGACTGGTGACTGGTGACTGAATTGGTAACTGGTAACTGGACTGGTGACTGACTTAGTAACTGGTGACTGAATTGGTGACTGGCTACCGGACTGGTGACTGGCTACTGGACTGGTGACTAGTGACTGTGTACTGGTACAGGTTAGAACGTGTGCCATCATTGTACCTGTGCCGTGAGTGTGTAGTTCGTTCGCCTCAGTGCTTTAGTGTCAGTGAGTTGTGTGTGTCAGACCGGTGTTGGCGGCAGCTTAGTGTGTCAATGTCCGCAAAACAAAACAAAACAAAACGGAGCGGAAAATGAAACAAAAGAATAGTAAATAAACAAAAGTGAATAGCGAGTAAACAGATAATTATTGGGAACGAAATGAAAGCCTGTCAAACAACCACCAATATTTTTCAAAGCCATAGAAGAGATTAATCGCATTTTCAACAGCGCTTCTCCAGTTAACAATGTAGAAATCGTGTTAACCTCTCACTACAACCATAAACGCACCTTTGAATGCCCACGAAACACTAGAGGCTTTGAAAAGTAGTGTGGGTGCATAGCAGGAGAGTTTCAAAATACTGCAGCGAGGCAAAAGCAGAGGAAATGAGAGTCTTGTTAATCCCGAGATAAACTCAGTGAGAACGCAATGCTGTGAGGGAAAGGCTAGTGACATGAAGCTGTGATGCAATGGTGTGTGTGTGTGTGTGTAATAATAATAATAATAATAATAATATACAGTTTATTAATTTGGCAGTGCAACAAAAAAATTTACACTGAAAATGTACAAGTGGGGGGGGGACATTAAAACAATGAAATGCTTAACCTAACTATGGATCTAACTTAACCAAGAATTTACTTATTTATTTATTTATTTATGGCTCGCACCATAGTGGGCACCGCGCTAAGGTGGTACCGGTCAGTGCGCGGTGCTCTTAAGGGCGCCACGCGATTCTGGTGTCGGGTGGCGCGGGCAGGGGGTAGCAGGTGGCGGAGACGTGGATGATGCAGCAGCCCTTCCCCAAATTTTTCCAAGGCTTCCTGGTGTCTTGTGGCCAGCCTCGACAGACTCAGGACCTCGTAGGACCTGTAGACAGGCTCAAGGATGACCCTGAACGCCCTCTTCTGAACCCTCTCCAGCTGTTGTCGTTGTGTGAGGTTCAGGGAGGAGGACCACGCTGGGGAGGCGTACATGAGCTTAGGGAGTATAAAGGTGAGGTACACTCCCCTCAGCTCATCTGCCGGTGCACCCAGGGACCTGAGTCGGCGCAGCATATAGATCTTGTATGAGGCTGACCTGATGATGGTGGAAACATGCTGCTTCCATGATAACTGATCGTCCACCAAGACACCTAGAAGCTTGGTGCTGCGGACCACCTGGAGGGAGTGAGGGCCCACAGATAGCTGGGGAGGGGGACTGCTGCTGTGGAGGTACAAATGTGCATCACCACGGTCTTGGTGTGGTTGATGGTCATTTTGTTGTCCTCCGTCCACGTCTGTAGTTGGTTAAGAGTGGACTGAAGTGCTGAGAAGTCTGGGTTGGTGTTGTT
>NC_059267.1:11512458-11514958 GCF_017591435.1 Portunus trituberculatus
CTCTCTCTCTCTCTCTCTCTCTCTCTCTCTCTCTCTCTCTCTCTCTCTCTCTCTCTCTCTCTCTCTCTCTCTCTCTCTCACAAGCTTTTTGATGATTGTCCTGTGGTTTCCTCCTTGGCCCGGTGGAGCATTGGCAGCATTTGTTCAGCATTTTTGAGCTAAGAACTCCTGCAGTAAAAAGCTCTTAATATTTTGTGTGATCGTTATAATTATTCTCTTGGCTTTTTTTTTATACTTTTCTTAATTTTTTCCAGTAATTTCCCTGTGGCATTTATTTTTTTTCACTAAAGTATTATCTATATTTTGTTGAGACCTTTTGACACTAATGTTCTCGAGTTAAACATTTTTATTTATTTTTTCACCTTATACATTCTAATCTTTTTGTTTTAGGTTATTCTTCTATGTCTTCTTGTTGTTAGTTAAATTAAGTGGTGTTTTATATTTGTTGAAAGTTGCTGCCGATGATGTTGTGCAACTGAACACTCACGTTATGTTATTTTGTATGAAGTGGTCATTGTTTTTCACTCAATAATTTACTCATGTTGCTCTCCTCTTGGTTACTTGTTATCTATGCATCTTCATTCCTATCGACAATGATATTCTGTAGGCTGATCATCATGTCTTTAAACTTGATGCTAATTTCTTTTACCCTTCCAATAGTTATCGTTTTTTTTTCGTATTTTCATATTTTAGTATCCTGTCTATTAGTTTCATCTGTTTTTTTTTATACCATGTGGGCTTTTTACGGGAATTTATGGGGTAAAAGAGATATTTTTTGGGGTACCTCCTATCTCAAAGCCCACATGCTAGGAAACCGTTGCCCCGAGTGAGGAAGCCCAACCTACACTCGGACCGTGGACAGGATTCGAACCCATGCGCTTGGAGACCCCTCGGACCCCAAAGCACGCATGGTTCCACTGTCTTTCCACCAATGTTGTTCTCCAGTTCATATCTTTTCCAGTAAAACATTATGCTATTTTGTCTGGTCGTTCTAATAACTATATATTTCCTCCCATTCACCTTCCTAATAATTTCCTTGCAGTATATTTGTTAAGCCTTACTATCGTTGTTGTTCTTGCAATAAACATATGCAGTGAAGGGTATTTCATATTTCATCTCGCTGTTTTTATTATTCTCATATTTTTTTTCTAATTGTTATTTCATCTGATCGTTTTAATAGCTATAACTTTTCCACGTCTTATTTTTCTCTTGTTTCCAGTAATAATTCTCGTGCGGTATCTCTTACCAGGAAAGAATTATGTGTTTTCTTGTTGGGCCTCATTCAAAATAGAGTTCAAGAGCTAAATACGTTTTTTTTTTTTTTCACCTTTTATTTATTCGTTTTGTTAATATCTCTCTATTAATCATTCCTCTGTGATACCTTTCTCTACTAAAGCATTTTATATGTATTTACCGAACCGCTCTGACAGTGATGTGTTAGACCTAAATACTTCTGTTCATTTTTTTTATCTATCCTTTATATTATTATTTTTGTGAGTTTGACTTATTTATTTGTTTATATTTTACCAGTGATATTCCCACCGTTTATATCAATTGAGTGTTTCTATTGTCACTATTCTTGCGCCGAACATTCTAATAGTGAAATTATATTCATGTTATTTTGTTTGACCATTCTATCCATTCTCGTCTTTAGCCTCCTCTCATCACCGTAATTTTTCTATCTCTCTTTTCTTTTGTGACTTTAATGCTAACTGTTCCTCTTGCTAATCCCATGTCTTCCCTCGTTCCTGCGTCCTCTCACCCAAATCGGTCCGTCTCCGTTATGCAATCATTCGTCTTTTTCACCCGTAAACTCTGAAACTCCTGTCTGTTTCTGTATTGCCCGTTTCCTATGACTTGAGGGAGGTTTCATGACACTTAACCTCGACGTCTTATAGTCCTTTTGGCTTTTCTTTAAGGACTGTTACCTCATTGGACATTTTCATCCTGTTTTAGTACTTTAGGCTGGCGTTTCTCACATACAAGAATAATATCCTCTGCTTCTTTTTCAACTTTTAGATCAATTTTGAAACCTTTCTAGTAATTCCCTCATGATATCTTTTGTAACTGAAACATTGTATATATTTTTTGTTCAGGTTTTCTAGCAATGATATTCTTTTGGTAAATACTCTTCCAGCAAAACGCCCCTCAAATACTGTTTCGTGTGACCGTTCTCATACTTCTCGTGCTGAAGAGTACTCACTGAAAATCCCTCATGTGTTGCCTTTTCCTTTTAGAACATTTTGTATAGTTTTGCGAATGTACCTGCCTTTGTGATTTAGCTGGCTTTTGTAATCTTCTTACTTTTAGTGTTTCTAAACTATGCTATAAAAGTGTAAAATATCATTCGTATAATATTCTCTGACTTTAGAAATATTTCTCTGTTATTTTATCATTCAGTTTGATTTTGTAATTATACTTCTAGCGTTCTTTTCTTCTTTTCATTAACTTTCGTACTCAAAACTATAAAAATTCACGCGTATAATATAATTTACAAATA
>NC_059267.1:11527458-11529958 GCF_017591435.1 Portunus trituberculatus
AAATCTTTATCATAAGAAAGAATGGTATTTAAAAGAATAGATTTTGCAATTCTATCAAGGCTAAAGACTGGAGATGGCTTTGGAACAAATAATTATTTTCAGAGGGGTTAATGAATAAGAAAAATTTGTATGAGAGGTATTGTGGACAAGGACAAAAACAAATGCAATGAATGAATAGATAAATAAATAAACAAACAAATAGATAAATAAAACGAAGTACTGTTGAAGGTGCCAATGCCTGAAGACGACAGTTCAAAAGTATATCTGGGAGTGTCTTGAGACCTTCATTTTGCAAAAGTTCAAGTCTTAGGCAGCAAGAAAAGCAAGAAAACTGGTGAAGGGATGAAAAACAGAAAAAAAAAAATTTAAACTTTGCATTAGAGAGATGGACAGAACAGTGGCAACAAAAAAGAAAGTGTAGTGCAGTGAGACAGTGGAAGGATGAGCGACATGTAGTTAGCAAGATCAAAAGAGCAGTTAGCGTACAAAAAGAGGGAGAGGATTCAAGATAGCAAAACCAAGAGAGAGAGAGAGAGAGAGAGAGAGAGAGAGAGAGAGAGAGAGAGAGAGAGAGAGAGAGAGAGAGAGAGAGAGAGAGAGAGAGAGAGAGAGAGAGAGAGAGAGAGAGAGAGAGAGAGAGACTGGGGACAATGAATAGAAAAAATTACTAATACACTTAATATTCTTCAGTTTGCTTCATATATATATTTGTTTCATGTACTTTGGGAGTCTTGAGTTAAAATGTTCCTTGTTTTTCTCGAGACTGAATCTGGCGAGTGTGTGGAAACCTTCTGTGCGGGAAAGATATGAATGGCGAGATAAGAAACAGAGGAGAGAAAGAAAGGGAGGGAGGGAGAGGGAGGGAGAAAAGACGCGGGAAAAAGAGAAGGAAGTTATGCATCATTATATGTAAAAAATGAATGGTAGAGAATATCAAAGAAAGAGTGAGAGAATGACAGAGGGAGGGAGAAAAAAAAAGGAAGATATGTATCACTAGTAGGAAAAAAAATGAGTGATAGGTTTAAGAGAGAGAGAGAGAGAGAGAGAGAGAGAGAGAGAGAGAGAGAGAGAGAGAGAGAGAGAGAGAGAGAGAGAGAGAGAGAGAGAGAGAGAACTGAACTGAACTAATCTCATTGATGAAAAGAATTAATGTGAAAGGAAAATCTCTTTTAATCAAGGGGAGAGAATCGCAAAGCAAATTATTTCATTACCTGTGAATTTTCTTTATTGCTCCTCCTCCTCCTCCTCCTCCTCCTTCTCCTCCTCCTCCTCCTCCTCCTCCTCCTCCTCCTCCTCCTCCTCCTCCTCCTCCTCCTCCTCCTCCTCCTCTTCCTCTTCCTCCTCCTCCTCCCTCCTCCTCTTCCTCCTCCTCAAAGACAGCAAACTTACAACATACTGCGAATAGAAGTAGGCGGCGCGAGGCAGGACCAGACACACTCGGCACATTGTCGCCTGTTAACGTGCTGTGATGTGTCTGCGCTGCTCACTAATGTAAACCTTCATTCCAGGCAATACAGGGAAATAGTTTAAGGTTATTTGGTGTCTTTCTATTGTACATGCACAGTTTTGATGTTTTGGATAAGATTTTTTGGGATGGGGTTTATTGTATGTTTTGTGTATCTCTCTCTTATTTAGGTCATTTATTCTGTTTTTCGTTTATTTTTTTTTCTTCCTTAAGGTTCTGTTCTATGCTTCTGTTTTTTGTCTTCCTTCTCTTAGAAAATTTTTACTAATGTCTTCCCTTTGTGGTTCTATTGTACTTTTCTGTCTCATTCTGTATTATATTCTTGGCGCAGTCTTTTTTTTAATGAGTTTTCTTACTTCTCTGTTGTATGCATGATCCACTACCTACTGCGTCATTATATACAGTGTCCAGTGACCGCAGAAGGTGAGACAGACAGATAGGCAAACAGACAGGCAGGCAGACAGAGAGACCTCTCATTTGGCTGTCCTTGGGAACTGTATATCAACTCCACATTAAGTTACACCTACATTTTTTTTTTTTAACGCAAGACGGGAGATTGGCCAAGGGCAACAGAAATGGAATAAAAAGGCCCACTGGATTGCGAATTCCCATAGAGTTATTAAGAGTTATCCAAAAGTAAGGAAGAAATGACTTGATACCTCCCTCTTAAAAGAAGTCAAGTCGTAGGAAGAGGAAAATACAGAAGCAGGTGGGGAGTTCCATAGTTTACCAGAGGAAGGTATAAATAATTGAGAGTATTGGTTAACTCTTGCATAAGAGAGTTGGACAGAATAGGGGTGAGAAGAAGAAAGCCTTGTGCAGTGAAGCCGCAGGAAGAGGGGAGGCATGCAGTTAGCAAGATCAATAGCAGTTAGCGTGAAAATAGCGATGATAGAAAGAGATGCAACATTTCGGCGGTGAGAAAGACAGTCAGAGGAGGAGAGTTGATGAAACGAAAAGCTTTTGATTCCATCCCTATTTAACAAAACATGCGAAAAGTACTCCATACAAGACGGATAAGGCCCTTGTACAGAG
>NC_059267.1:11534958-11537458 GCF_017591435.1 Portunus trituberculatus
ATTATTATTATTTTATTATTTTTATTATTATTTTTTTTATTATTATTATTATTATTATTATTATTATTATTATTATTATGTGTGTGTGTGTGTTGTTACACACACACACACACACACACACACACACACACACACACACACACACACACACACACACACACACACACACACACACACACACACACACACACACACACACACACACACACACACACACACACACACACACACGGAAGGAAGGAATTCACGCAACAATTACAATACTTGACGGAATAATACAAGAATTTAAATGCACTTTGTAATTAAGGCTCTTGATTGGCTCATTAGGCGGCGAATCAGGTGCTTCCTTCAAGAGAGAGAGAGAGAGAGAGAGAGAGAGAGAGAGAGAGAGAGAGAGAGAGAGAGAGAGGATATTAGAAGAGTAGAAAAGAAATGGAAATGAAAGAGAAAATTAAAAAAGAAGAAAAAATATATAAAAAAAGAGAAAGTGATAGATTGATAGATTGATAGATAGATAGATAGATTAGAGAGAGAGAGAGAGAGAGAGAGAGAGAGAGAGAGAGAGAGAGAGAGAGAGAGAGAGAGAGAGAGAGAGAGAGTTTAGATGCTCTTCCTTTCTATCGTGAGCAAGGAAAAATCCTCTCTCTCTCTCTCTCTCTCTCTCTCTCTCTCTCTCTCTCTCTCTCTCTCTCTCTCTCTCTCTCTCTCTCTCTCTCTCTCTCAGGTAAACTCAAGAGAATTTCACTACAATATATATTCTCTTTTGTTTCAGGTAAGCCTTGTGTTGGTTACCTGGTAAGTCGTACCTGTACCTGGCGGGACCACCTGGCTATTACTACCTGGGGAAGGAAGGTGCGCTAAACTGACTCTCTTCACTGACTTGCTGACTTGGTATTGTGTGAAATTTTTTTTTAATATTTTTTTGTTACTCTGATGATGAAATGATACGAAATGTGTGTGTGAGAGAGAGAGAGAGAGAGAGAGAGAGAGAGAGAGAGAGAGAGAGAGAGAGAGAGAGAGAGAGAGAGAGAGAGAGAGAGAGAGGAACAAAATGCCACGTTTCCAGGTAAATGGAGAATCGGTCATTACACAAACTTTTTTCCAGTTTTTCCCTCAATGCAAATTATAACCGACTAATGAGCCCGGTGCCTTTCCAACGTGTCCCCCCCCCACACACACACCCCTTTTGGACCCCTGCCAGAGCCTCCTTCTAGTCACCCCCTACCAGACACCCACCCTGCCATACCCGCTTTTTAGAATCCAGTCCCTTTCCCGATCCTTTTCCATGTTTTTTTTGTTATTATTATTTTTTGTAACCTCCCTTTTTTATGGACCCTGCCAGACAGCCCCTACCAGTCCCGATTATTAGATACCTTAACTACATCTCCTTCAGATCCCCTTCCATTCTTTTTTTTCCTTGACATCATTTTTATTGCCATTTCCAGATCCTCTTTTCTAGTCCCAATCCAAACCTTTGTTAATTTCTCTTTCTGGCTTCCTTTTCCAGGCTTTTTAATTGTTTTGAACCATCTTTCATCTCTTCCATGCTTTTTTTTTCTTTGATCTCATTTTCATTGCTATTTCCAGACCCTCTTTTCTTGTCCCAATCCAAACCTTTGTCAATTTCTCTTCCTGGTTTCTTTTTCCAAGCCTTTTATTTCTTTTAAACCATCTTTCATCCCTTCCAGATTCCCTTTCATACTTTTTTTTTTCTTTGATCTTATTTTCATTGCCATTTCCAGACCCTCTTTTCTAGTCCCAATCCAAACCTTTGTTAATTTATCTTCCTGGCTTCCTTCTCAAGATCTTGTATTTCCTTTCCTTCCTTTCCATTTTCCAGACATTTTCTTTTCAGTCTTTTTCTAGGTTTTCTTTTCCAGACCTTTTTCTTTCTTTTAGACCTTCTTTCATTTTTTTTCCAGACCTTTTCTTTTAAACCCTCTTCTAGGCTTCTTTTTGCAGATCCTTTTTCTCTTAAATCCTCTTCCAGTTTCCTTTTCCAGACCTTTTCTCTCTTTTAGACCTTTGAGTTCCCTTTTCCAGACGTAGTAGCTCCCTCTTCCAGATCTTCTATATTCCATATCCACATCACACTCATTTATAGTTTCCAGAATTACTCCACACCTTTCATACCTCAGCACTTCTCTGTCCCTTCTTTCATAGTCCCTCACCACAGCCCTCCTTCTCACTCCCCCATGCCTCTCCCCACTGCCCTCCCCCACACCTCCCTCGCTTCTCTTCCTCAGCTTCGTTCTGCAAAGTTGCATGAAGTATTAACATTTTTTCCACGTACAGTTAAAGAGAATCATGACTTTAAAGGGAATTCAAATTATGGTCACACTACCACAGACGGGGCCACACCATACCGGACCACACCTTTCAGAGCCACACCTTTCCGGGCCACAATGCAGAATGTAAGGAATTAATCAATGTGCTGCAACAGATTGGGTCACACTAATGCCAGCCAAACAATACCAGGTCAGGCTAATTTGAAAGATGG
>NC_059267.1:11539958-11547458 GCF_017591435.1 Portunus trituberculatus
GTTTGGGTTTCAGTAGTTATTTTCAGAACGATGCATTATATTCTCCATTTTTTTCACTTTCCTGTCTTATTATTTTCTATTCTATTTAAAGGTTCATTTTTATTTCATTCGTGTGTGTTGTGTCGTTTTTATACTATGAGGGCGTTTTCACGGGTATTTATGGGCTAAAGGGGATACTTTTTGTGGTACCACCTATCTCAAAGCCCACCCGCTAGGAAACCGTTGCCCGAGTGAGGAAGCCCAACCTACACTCTGACCGTGGACAGGATTCGAACCTGTGCGCTTGGAGACCCCTCGGACCCCAAAGCACGCATGGTTTCACTGTGCCACGACGTTTTCTTCCTTCCTCTTGTCTGTCATGTCTATTATTTTCTTAGTATAGTTCACTTCATGTTTTATGTTTTGTCATGGCTTAGCTTTCCTCCTTTCTTTTCTCTTCATTTTGTTTCTTGCATTTTTCGTCTTCGGCATCTTTTAGTCTTTTATCTTTTTTGTTCTTTATTGATGTTGCAGTTTGCTTTTCCTTTTCTCATTATTTTTTCTCTCTCTGTCTTTGTATCTTTTGCTTTTTTTCAAACTTTTCTTGTCGTTGGTGATTTCCTTCTTGTCTTTCATTATACCTCTTTGGCATCTTTTAGTCTTTTACTTTTCTTTATCCTATATTTATGTTGCAGTTTGCTTTTCCTTTTCTCTCTTTGTATCTTTTGCTTTTTTTCAAACTTTTCTTCTCGTTAGTGATTTCCTTCTTGTCTTTCATAATACTTCCCTTTTTTGTGGTGCAGATTTTTTTTTATTTTCTCTGCGCTTTTTATGCTCTTTTTTTTGTCTTTCCTTTTCTTGCATATCTATTTTTTTTTCTCTCTCTCTCTTTGTCTCTTTGTATCTTTTCCTTTTTTTCAAACCTTCTCCTCGTTGATGATTTCCTTCTTGTCTTTCATTATACCTCCCTTGTTTGTCCTGCAGTTTTTTCCTTGTTTTTTAATGTTTTTTTCTTCCCCTTTCTTGTATATCTATTTTTGTTCTTTTATCAGCATTGCCTTTCAAATGTATCATGTTTTTTTTCATATTTGTTTCGTAATTCTTTCTTTTTCTTGTTATTATTGTCCTCTGCTTTACATATTTGCTTTATTGTTGTTTTTCTGCTTTTTTTTTTTTTCGTTGTAATTTTCGTCTTCCGTAGTTTCCTGTTTTGTCTTTCTGTTCTTTTTCTTCCCTTATTGTTTTTTTTTATTATTTTTCTTTTTCTTGTCCTGCTTTACATATTTTCTTCTATAGTTGTTGTTTTAATCTGCCTTTTCTCATTTTTTCTTTGTAATTTTCATTTTTGCTAGTTTCTTGTTTTGTCTTCCTGGTCTTTTTCTTTCTTTTTTATTGTTTTTTTTTCTTGATTCATTTTCTTTCTTGCGTCATTTACATCTTTTTCTTCCTAGTTATTCATTATTTATCTTTCTTTCCCTTGCCCGTTTCACAACTTGCTTAATTTGTTCATGTTCTTTGTATTCTTATTATATTTTCTTTTGTATCTTATCCATCTGTTGTTCCTGCGTTATTATCTTTTAAATTTTTTTTCTTTTTTGCTTTTTTTTGTAAGTTTCTTTTGTCTTTCGTGGCAATTTTCCTTCCTTTTCATTCAGCTATTCATGGTTTTCTTTTCCTTATTGTGTGTTTTACTGTTTTCTTACATTTTTTTCATTTTTTCTTATTTTTTTCGCTTTTTCTTTTTTTCTTTTTTTTGTAAGTTTCTTTTGTCTTTCGTGGCAATTTTTCTTTCCTTATCACTCAGCAACTCATGATTTTCTTTTCCTTAATGTGTGTTTTACTGTTTTCTTAAATTTTTTTTACGTTTTCTTTATTTTCATTCGTTTTCTTTTCTTTTTTCTTTTCGTTTTTGTAACTTTCTTTGTCTTTCGTGGCAATTTTTTTCTTTCCTTTTCTCTAAACAACTCATGATTTTTTCTTTATTGTGTGTTTTACTGTTTTCTTACATTTTTTTGTCGTTTTTCCTTATTTTCATTCGTTTTCTTTTCCCCTTTTTGTGTTTCTTTTTTTTTCTTATTTCTTGAGCTGTTCATAAATTTCTTTTTGTTTTCACATATTTAACTTTTTAGATTTTCATGTTTTCCTCAATTTTTTTGTATGTTCTTTGTGTTTCTCATTTTTTCTTCTTTGTTTTCCTTTTCTTGATCAGGATATTTCTTAGTTTCTCAAAGTTATTTATGACTTCTTTTTTTTATAATTTTTCTGACTTTTTATCTTCTTATTTGTCCTCTTTCTTCTTCTGTTTCCTTTTCATTTAGTAGTTTATTGTTTTGGTTTGGTTTGGGTTGTTTTTTGTTTGTTTTTCATCATTGTTTGTGTTTGTTTTGGTGGTTTTGGTGGGTGTTGGTGTTTTGTGATCTGTTTTTGTCTATTGCTCTCTTTTTTCTTCTTGTTTCTTTTATTTTTCTGATCTTTTTTCAACGGTCTGTCTTTGTATGTTTCGCAAGATTTCTTTTTTCTCTTTTTTTCTTCAGAGTTATTTTTCTGTTCAACTTTTTTTCTCAGATATTTTCATGTAAGATTTCTTTTTTTCTCCTTTTTCCTTCTGTTCTTTTTCTGTTCAGTATTTTTTTCAGATATTTTCATGTACCAATATATTTTTCTCTTTTTTTTCTACGATTTATTCATGACTACTTTTCCTTCTGTTCTTTTTCTCCTCAGGTTTTTCAGATATTTTCATGTACCAGTATAATTTTTTTTTTACTTTCTATTCATGACTATTTTTCCTTCTTTGTATTTTTTTTCCCAATGTACGTATTTTCTCTTTTCTTTTCTCTTTTCCTTTGTGTCTTATAGGTTATTTTTTTCATTCTCTCATTTCTGTATTTTTTTTGGCTATCTTTATGACTTCCTTTCCCTCTTTGTATCATTTACGATGTATCTTTTCTTTCCTTTCTTCTTTCTTTTCTCTTTCTGTGCGTTGCTGTTCATTCCCTCTTGTTACCTTTTTTTTCTTCCCTTCTCCTTTTTCTCTCTGTGTTGCTGTTCATTTTCTTGTTACCTTTCTTTTCTTCCTTTCTTTTTCTGTGTTTTGCTGTTCATTCTCTCTTGTGACCTTTATTTTCTTCCCTTCTTCTTTTTCTTTGTGTATTAGTGTTCATTCTCTCTTGTGACCTTTCTTCTCTTCCCTTCTTTTTTTCTCTGTGCATTAGTGTTTATTTTCTCTTGTGACCTTTATTTTCTCTTTCTTTTTCTCTGTGCATTAGTGTTCATTCTCTCTTGTGACCTTTATTTTCTCTTTCTTCTTTTTCTTTGTGCATTAGTGTTCATTTTCTCTTGTGACCTTTATTTTCTTCCTTTCTTCTTTTTCTCTGTGCATTAGTGTTCATTCTCTCTTGTGACCTTTGCTTTCTCTTTCTTTTTCTCTGTGCAATAGTGTTCCTCTCTTGTTTTCTCTTCCTTCTTTTTCTCTCTGTGCATTAGTGTTCATTTTCTCTTGTGACCTTTATTTTCTTCCCTTCTTCTTTTTCTCTGTGTATTAGTATTCATTCTCTCGTGACCTTTGCTTTCTTCTCTTCTTTTTTTCTCTGTGCATTAGTGTTCATTTTCTCTTGTGACCTTTGCTTTCTTCTCTTTCTTCACTTGTTCATATTTTATTTTTTTCATGAGTTCCATTTTAATCCATTTATTTTTTGGTTCCATTCGTTGGTGGTGTTTTTTTTTTCTGTCTTTTTTCATCATATTGTTATTTCTTCTTTAGTTCGTGTATTATTTTAGTCGATCATTTCATAACTTTATTTCCCTTCTTGACAAATTTTGCGATATTTCTTTTAGTCATCTTTTTTTTTTCCCTGTGTATATATTTTGTTTTCTTTCTCTCTACAATGATATATTTTACCTCAGTAGTTCATTTATTCTCTTATTTATTTTCCTTTCCATTCATGATTTAATTTCTGTGTCTTGAATTACCTTTATTCATTTTTGTATTTATTTATCTTCTTTCTGTTTTCATCCATTTATTCTTCTATTTTTGTTCCTTTCCATTTATGACTTACTTTTTGTGTCTTGAACTACCTAAATTCATTCTTGCATTTATTTCTTTTCTTTCTGTTTTTATCATCTTTTCAACATGCCTTTTTTTTCTATTTATTTAGTATTTGTTTATTTCCTTTTTGTTTTCTTATATCCTTTTCATCTGGCTTTTTTTTATATTTATCCTTGCTTTTATTTATTTCCTTTCTATTTTTTTATTGTTTTTAGTCTGCGTTTTTTTTCTATTTATTTAGTATTTCACGTTTTCTTTTTATCATTCTGACACATTTATGACTTCCTTCCCTCGTTTTATTTCTTACCTTATGTTTTTCTTTATTTTTTATCTTTTCCTTCAATCTCGTATTTTTTCCTTCTTTTCAGTCCGTTCATGACTTTTTTTATTTTTTTTTTTTATTTTCTTTTCTTGTGTTTTTTCTTTATTTTTATCTTTTCTTCAATCTCGTGTTTTTTTCCTTATTTTTTCTTGCTTTTTTCAGTCTATTCGTGACTCCCTTTATCTCATTTTTTTTTCCTTTTCTTGATTTTTTTTTTATTTTTATCTTTTTCTTCAAATTTTCGTGTTTTTTTCATCTTTCCTTCTTTTTTCTTGTTTTTTCGTTCTATTCATGACTTTCCTTATCTTTTTTTTGGCTCTTTTTTCCCTTTTTCCTCCTTGTATTTTTCTCAACTTATCTTGACAGCTGTATTCTTCTGTGCAGTTTCTCATAGTCTATGTATTTCCAATGTTGTTTTTCACCTCCATAGTTAAAATTTTACACACTTTTCTTTGATATATTTATGACTTCCATTCTTTCCTTCTATCTTTCATCTTGATCTTTTTTTTTTTTTCCTTTTCTTTGTCTTTCATGTCTTTTTCTGCAGTAGCTCATATATTTCTTTTCTCCTTTTATCATTTTTTTCCATTCTTTTCTTTCTTTTGTAGCTTCCATAATTTTCTTTTTCTCCAGCAACTTCTCTTTTATTTGTTATTCAGTGTTTCTTAATATTTCTCTCCTTTATTTGTTTCCTGATTCGTTTTTTGCTTTCTTTACTTTTTTTTTCGTGTTTTCTACAACATTCCTTTTCTCTTTCAATGCTGTTTTCCGTTTTCTGTTGAATCTTTTCGTAATCCTCTTTCTTTTATTCATATTCTTCCTTTCCATTCGTGACTTTCTCTTTTGTATCTTCCACGGTATTTTTCCTTCAAATATCTTTATCTTTTTTTGGTAATCTTTCGTAATCTTTCTCTCCTTCTACTTTCCCTCCTGACTTCTTTCTTTTCTATCCTTGTATCTTCTGTGTTATTTCCTTTTCCTCCCAATATTTTCTCAGTCTTTCGTATTTTTCTTCACTCCATTCCTTGACTTCCTTTCTTTCTCTCTTTTTCCCATCCACAAAATGTCTTTCTCTTTCACCATTCTTTTCCTTCCCTTTTTTAGTACAATCTTAACATTTTCTTTCCCTTTAATACTTTCCCAGTACATTGATGGTCCCCCTTCTTTTCAATCTTTGTAACTTCGACTATTTTTTTCCTCTCCAGTAATATTTTTATCTTTTTTTCCCATGGTTCTGTCCTGACTGGATGCTGCACAGACGCTACACAGATTCAGGGAAGTTTGGAGGAATTTATGGATGAAGATGAGAGATAGTAAAGTTTTCAGTCCCCTTGTGTGGGTCAGGCAGTTTTTGCTGTGTTTGTGTGTCATGTGTGAAGGAAAAGACTGGGTGATTTTTCTTTTTTTTTGTGATGTTTGTTACTGTTGTAGTTGTAGTAGTAGTAGTAGTAGTAGTAGTAGTAGTAGTAGTAGTAGTAGTAGTAGTAGTTGTAGTTGTTTTATCTCAAGTCTTTTTTTTTTTTTTTTTTTGCTTTTGATTATGTTCTTGGTATTCTTGTTCTTTTTTTCTTCTTATTCTTGTTTTTATTCTTCGTTCTTATTTTTGCTAATTTTCTTTGTTCTTGTTTTTGTTCTTGTTCATGTCCTTTGTTCTTCCTGATCTTCTTATGTGTCATTCTTGTGAGGTCACGTAAGAAGAAAGACGTTTTATGTATCTAATATGATATTCTTTCTTTGTTTTCCTGCGATATATCTTTTCTTCCTTTTATCACTGTTTTATTATTTTTTCTTGAATATTTTGTCTCGTGTATGCTAGCCAGTCCTCTGTAACCTCCTTCTCTTCTCTTTTATGCAACAAAAATTCTGGATAGGCACCTCACCCAGCACTTACTAAAGATTGTAGTTGAAGTTACACGGGATTCTAAGAAATGAATTAGAATAAAGTGAAATAATGTGGAATAAAGCGGAATAAAGTCAAATATAGTGAAATAAAGACCAGGTGAACTTTCTTTTCTGCTCGAGTGTTGCTTTGAATATAACTTGATGGTGAGAAAGTCTTATCTTATTTGACAATTCAACAAGGTCTCTATTATTATTAAGGCAAACACTTGTTTCTACTCTAAAATGGCTTCAGGGCTCAAAACCATAGTGTAATTTATTGACGATATATCTGATTTTAGGTTAATATTGCTTGTTTTCTGCTGATCTATATATTATCACGAGGACAGACTATGGTTTTCCTCAAGATCTGACAACCACGCATTCCCTATGACACTATTCAAACTGACCCCGGAAAAAAAAAACATATTTGGCCCAGAAATAGTCATTGCCTCGCATTTAGTGGGCTAAGCTTATCTCCATAATCCCAGAAATGGTTAGTAGCATATTAATTCAAAACACCAAAGTCTACCACATTGAAATGATACTGTCCACCAACTGATTTTAGGTGAATAATGATTGTTTTCTGCTGATCTACATACTTATCACGACCGACAATTGTTTTATTCAAGATTTGACAACAACGCGTTTCCAAGGACACTTTTCAGACTGAGACCCCGAAGCCACTTTAGAGTAAATAGACTATACTGAACTACGGGCAGTTAATCTCTGTGGTCTCTGCAAAATGGTCAGAGAGCAAGGCGTTTCTGAATTTGGGAATAAGAGTTACAAAATATACTGAGCTAAATTAAAGAAATGGAGAGAGCAAGACGTTTCTTTAGAGTAGAAAAAAGATGGAGCAGACTATACTGAGCTACGGGCAATCAATCTCTGTGATTCTCTGCAAAATGGTCAGAGATCAAGACGTTTCTGAATTTGTGAAGAAGAGCTACAAAATATATGGAAAAAAAATGTTCTCTGTAGTCGCCATTCACTAGAACCAAGTGGAGAACAGTCTCAGGTGTTGACAGTTTCTTCCCGTGTGTTAAGACTCTGTAACCAAGTGGAGAGATTACATGGTGTAGTTGTTACGTTCTCTTATCTTTGGTGTTGACAGTTTCTTCCCGTGTGTTCTTTGACTTGTGTGTGTTTATTGCAGTTCATATTCCCTTCCTTTGTCATCTTTTTCTTTTGTGTTCTTTTATCTTTATTTTTTTTTGCTATATTCACAGAAATCGCAGTGCAAGTATTATGTGACTTTTAAAACAAACTGACC
>NC_059267.1:11557458-11562458 GCF_017591435.1 Portunus trituberculatus
TGGCTCCACTGTAACACGGCGGCTTCTTAATCATAAAACTGTTTCAAAATTAGGTGCAGTGTGGTAGACAAATCCTTACGTTACATTGAGTCCAGTGTGGCTGTGGTCCAGGAGGGAAGGACACTGGCCACATGTTCCACCCAGTGAGTGTTGACAAGGGGAGTGTTCTCAATAATGAGCCAGACACAGTAACAATACACTGGCCATCAGTCGCAGTTCTGTCGGTGATTACAACGAAAAAAACATTGTATTTTTGTTTTTCGTATTTACACTGGAGGAGGAATAATGTTTTTAGTGATTCATTTATGATTTACTACGTTTTATTTGACGAGTGCTGCAGGAAGGAACGGAGTCTTAGTGACCTTGGAAAGTAGTTACGAAAATATAATCTGTTTCGCTACTTTGATGACAAATTGTCCAGGTAATGACAGACTTCTCGTATATTTTGGGGAGAAATTATTGCACTGTAGTGAGTGAGTTTTATACAGAGAGAGAGAGAGAGAGAGAGAGAGAGAGAGAGAGAGAGAGAGAGAGAGAGAGAGAGAGAGAGAGAGAGAGAGAGAGAGAGACGTAGATATACAGAAGTAAATAAATAAATAAATAAGCAAGTAGATTGATAGAAATATAATGTCGGTGACGTTCAATTTTTATGATTTTTTTTCCATATTTTTGTCTTTATTTTTTCATGACTGCGGCGAAAATTTGAAATAAACTCGTGTCGCGGCAATATTTTTCCCAACTTTTTGTAAGATTTTTTTTGTGTATAAAATTGACAAAAAAAGGGTAAAAAATAAAGTGAATATTGCTGTCCATTTGTGGTATATATACGTATTAATTCCTCAGTTAAATAGATTTTTTCTGTATTCTTTCACAGTTTTATTTTTTTATATATATATTTGGCTGGGAAACTTCAAATACATTTCAGGCATGGTGGATTTTTTTTTTATATATATATATATATTTTGCCTTACGTGACTTTGTTTTGTCTATTTATTTTTAAAAACATGGATTCTTATAATAAATGTGTTTTTTTTTCATTTAATTTATACACCTTTCATCATGTTCTTTTCTGATTTGTCTTCACTATATTCACTATATCCATTGTTCATTTATTTCCTTATTTTTCTTGCTTACAAAAATTATTTATACCTATATTTTCCTATTTGTTAGAACCTCTTTGCTTTATCTACGTATTTGCATTCATTCATTCATTCATTCATTCATTCATTCTTACTTTCATTCGTTTTTGTAATCATTTATGTGTTTCCTTATTCATTTATCTTTTCGTCTATTAATTAATCCATCTATCCTATGTGTTCATGAATATATCTATCTATCTATCATCTCTCTATCTATCTATCTACCTATTTATATATCTATGTATATCTAGCTGTCTATCTATTTACCTATTTATCTATCAATCAATCTATCTATCTATCTATCTATTTATCCAGCTAAGTATTTATGTACCAACCTTTCTATCTTTCTTTCTATCTACCTATCTAATTATTTATGTACCTATCTATCTATCTATCTATCTATCTATCTATCTATCTATCTATCTATCTATCTATCTATCTATCTACCTGCCGTCCTACAGTAACCACCACCTACCTGTCTATCTACCAACCCACCTACTTATTTCCACCTCCATAAACCTTCATGGAATGTTATATGTTAAAAAAAAAATGCAGGGAATTAACTTTTTTTTTTTTTTTTTTTTTGCTGGCAGAAATAAACCAGTATTTTTTTTTCTCTCTTCCCTATTTATTATTTTTTTATTTACTCTTTTTTCCTTTCTCTTTCTTTCTTTCTTTGTCTTTCTTTCTTTATTGATTTCTTTTATTTATTTATTTTTTTTTTTACTTTTTCGTGACGAGAGAGAGAGAGAGAGAGAGAGAGAGAGAGAGAGAGAGAGAGAGAGAGAGAGAGAGAGAAATTAACCGTTTCTCTTTATTTACTTTCATTATGTTTAATTTTTTTTTTCTATTGATTTGTAAGTGTTTTGTAATTTTGCGTGGCCTTGTTTGTCATTAAGTAAAGTAAATTAAGACTGAATAAACTGAATAAATAAATAAATAAACAAATGCAATAATGAACTCTCAAGTCTCGTACAAAAAATAATATAAAAAAACACACGTCAATAAATAAAATAAGTAAACAGAGAGAGAGAGAGAGAGAGAGAGAGAGAGAGAGAGAGAGAGAGAGAGAGAGAGAGAGAGAGTAATGAATAAGAGCGACAAGGCAATTGACAAAACACAGCATTAAAAGAGGCAACTTTATTTTCACACTTATTTCTTTGTTTTAATAACGTGTGTGTGAATTTTGCGGCAAAGTTAGCTGGATCCGTGCAGTCTCTCTCTCTCTCTCTCTCTCTCTCTCTCTCTCTCTCTCTCTCTCTCTCATGTAAATAGTGTGGAATACATTATAAGAGAGAGAGAGAGAGAGAGAGAGAGAGAGAGAGAGAGAGAGAGAGAGAGCTGTGCCTTCTGCCAAAATAATCTCTCTCTCTCTCTCTCTCTCTCTCTCTCTCTCTCTCTCTCTCTCTCTCTCTCTCTCTCTCTCTCTCTCTCTCTCTCTCTCTCAGGATATTAGAGCAGCCAGGAAGTCCCCAGCGAGGAAGTCCCCACAAAGAGCTCTCTCTCTCTCTCTCTCTCTCTCTCTCTCTCTCTCTCTCTCTCTCTCTCTCTCTCTCTCTCTCTCTCTCTCTCTCTCTCTCTCTCTCTCTCTCTCTCTCTCTCTCTCTTCCACCTCTTTTTTCTTTATCATTTACATATTTCTTTCTCTTCTTCCCTTTCATCCTCCTTCTCCTCCTGTTCCTCATTGTATAAATTCCTTTCTTTCTCTATCTTCCTTCTCTTCATCTCTTTCTTGTTTCCTTCCATTTTTTTTCTTCTTTTCCTTTCCTCCTCCTTTTCGTGATAATGTGTACAAATTAATTTTCTTTTATTTCTATGATTGTTACTATTTTTGAATCGTTGTCATTTATATTTAATGTATGTTTTTATTTATATATTATTTTTCCATCACAATGCGCATCTCTCCTCTCAATCGTTTCCGGTGTCTTTGTTGCCCTGTTGGTGTGTCTTGCGCGCCTTCTCAGTCAGGCATTCAATCAGTCAGTCTGGGATGGGACTGCCACTGCTTAGGACCATTGGAGTGTCCGCCTCTGCAATTTCACGATCCTTTTGTGTAGAGTATTGGTTGAAATGCACAGGATGTTACTCGCGTGTTTTTTTTAGTACAACCTCATGATATATTGATGAAAATTATGTTAGGTATAGACTGTTGTATCTTGCTCTTCCTCCTCCTTCTCTTCCTCATCTTCCTCCTCCTCCTCCTCCTCCTCCTCCTCCTTCCTCTTCCTTCACCCCATCTTTGCAGCCTCCGTCCTTCCATATCTTTCCCTCCCTCTTGTTCTTCCTCTTCCTTCTCCTCCTCATCTTCCTCCTCCTCATCGTTTTCCTCGTCCTCCTTGTCCTCCTCCTCCTCCTCCTCCTCCTCCTCCTCCTCCTCCTCCTCCTCCTCTTTCTCTCTCCTCCTCATCTTCCTCCTCCTCATCGTTTTCCTCGTCCTCCTTGTCCTCCTCCTCCTCCTCCTCCTCCTCCTCCTCCTCCTCCTCCTCCTCCTCCTCCTCCTCCTCCTCCTCCTCCTCTTCCTCCTCCTCATTCCTCCTCCTCATCGTTTTCCTCGTCCTCCTTGTCCTCCTCCTCCTCCTCCTCCTCCTCCTCCTCCTCCTCCTCCTCCTCCTCCTCCTCCTCCTCCTCCTCCTCTTTCTCGTTCTCGTCCTCCTCGTCATCCTCCTCCTCCTCCTCCTCCTCCTCCTCCTCCTCCTCCTCCTCTTTGCTGTCTCCGTCCTCCCGTATCTTTCCTCTCTCTTTCAATTTTTACCTTTCTTTCTTACGTTTTTCTTTCCTTCCCTGCCTTCCTTCCATACTTTTTATTTCCTTTCTTCCTTCCCACCTCCTCTTCCTCCTACTTTCAAATCTTCGTCTTTTCCTCTCTCCTTTCGTTTCCTTATTTCATTTCTTCCTCCTTCTTACCTATTCCTTTCCCATCCTCCCTACTCTAATTTATTTCCTCTCCTCCTCCTCTTCTCCCAGGACTCCTCTTCCTTCTCTCTCCATTTCTTTCTCTCCCTCTATCCCTTGGTTTCTCCCTTTCACTTCTCCCTACCACCACCACCACCACCACCACCACAGTGCAATTCAAACATGGGAATACCCGGCCCCTTGTCACGCTTCTCTATGCAAGCCAACACAACACTTCCCTCTGGCTGGCTGGCCTTCCTCTGCCCGCCACTCCACGCTGGGAAGAGTGTAGGATTCCCTTTCTCTCTCTCTCTCTCTCTCTCTCTCTCTCTCTCTCTCTCTCTCTCTCTCTCTCTCTCGTGGGCTCTGTAACTCTTTCCCTGTGTATGTAACTGTTTTCTTTGCCTTCGTCTCCCTACGGACTGGTCTTTTTGGGGAATGAGGTGCAGCAAAACGCTTCATATTCCTTCATTCCTTCCAATGGTCAACTCTTGATTTTTTTTTTCCCTCCTGACCCTCCTCCTGTTTCTGACTTTTTTTGCTTGTGAATTTTTAGGTATTTTGAAGAGAGAGAGAGAGAGAGAGAGAGAGAGAGAGAGAGAGAGAGAGAGAGAGAGAGACGTATGAAGATTAGATAAGGAACGCAAGACTTAACATTTTTCTGTGGTATATTCCGAAAATCTGTCTCTTTCTATTTTTTTCTGCTTTTCATATATTTTTCTTATTCTTGAGAGAGAGAGAGAGAGAGAGAGAGAGAGAGAGAGAGAGAGAGAGAGAGAGAGAGAGAGAGAGAGTCTTACGTAGGTTAAATAAGCAACACTAACTCTGCCAACTTTCACTGGTGTATTGAAAATCTCTTATCTCTCTTTTTTCTCTCCCTTTCTGATGACGAACTGGATCAAAAGAGGAGTATTAAGATGAAAATATAATAAAATGAAGCAGTTTACACCATTGTTGTAGTCAGTAAGC
>NC_059267.1:11567458-11577458 GCF_017591435.1 Portunus trituberculatus
TGTGTGTGTGTGTGTGTGTGTGTGTGTGTGTGTGTGTGTGTGTGTGTGTGTGTGTGTGTGTGTATGGTTGATCGTCAAAATAAGAGAGTGAGCGAGTGAGTGAGTGAACCTTTTTCCTTTACTTTCCCACCTTTCTATCTGCCTGTGTGTCTGAGAGAGAGAGAGAGAGAGAGAGAGAGAGAGAGAGAGAGAGAGAGAGAGAGAGAGAGAGAGAGAGTGCGTAAGGTTGCCGTTACTTAACCTACCTAGGGAGTAAACGAGAGGTAGACTGAAAGATATAGTGGGTGAGAGACAGGCTCGATCTAGACCACCTTTACCTAACATACCTGCACGTAGGTGAAAAATAGAGAGAGTGAGAGAGTCATTTAACTACGAGTGAGTGAGAGAGAGAGATTGGGTTTAACTGTGAGTGAGAAAGTGAGGGAGTAAGTTTACCTGTGAGTGAAAGAGAGAGTGAGTTTACTGTGAAAGAAGGTGAGAGAGCGGCTTTGCTTACGAGAAAGTGAGTCAGAGAGAGAGAGAGAGAGAGAGAGAGAGAGAGAGAGAGAGAAAGAGAAAAGAAAGCGAAAGAGAGAGAAAGAGATAGTGAGAGTGAAAGTATGTGGCTTTACCTATGAGTGAGTGAGAGGTGGAGTGGCCCGGAGCAATAGATAGATAGAGAGAGAGAGAGAGAGAGACAGCAATAATCTATCAGCAGCAAGGACAGGCAGGCTTATCTACGACGCCGCCTCTCCCTCGCTGCTAGTCCCGCACAATCACAAAGTATTAATGGCTATTTAATCCTTCCTCATCTCCCTGTAATTTCCCAAAAGAGTAATGGTTCTGTGGAGCGCCTCTGGTGGTGGTGGTGATGGTGGTGGTGGTGGTGGTGGTGGTGGTTGTAGGTGAGTTGTTTGAATTTTGTTACATGTTTTTTTTTGTGTGTGTGTTTGTGTTTGTGTTTCTCTGTCTGTATTTCTCTTTCTCTTTCTCTCTCTCTCTCTCTCTCTCTCTCTCTCTCTCTCTCTCTCTCTCTCTCTCTCTCTCTCTCTCTCTCTCTCTCTCTCTCTCTCTCTCTCTCTCTCTCTCTCTCTCTCTCTCTCTCTCTCTCTCTCTCTCTCTCTCTCTCTCTCTCTCTGTTTCCTTGTATCTTTTTTTTTTCTGTGTGTGTGTTTTCTTTCTGTGGTTCTGTTCTCTCTCTCTCTCTCTCTCTCTCTCTCTCTCTCTCTCTCTCTCTCTCTCTCTCTCTCTCTCTCTCTCTCTCTCTCTCTCTCTCTCTCTCTCTCTCTCTCTCTCTCTCTCTCTCTCTCTCTCTCTCTCTCTCTCTCTTGTATCTTTTTCTCTGTGTGTGTTTCTTTCTGTGGTTCTGTTCTCTCTCTCTCTCTCTCTCTCTCTCTCTCTCTCTCTCTCTCTCTCTCTCTCTCTCTCTCTCTCTCTCTCTCTCTCTCTCTCTCTCTCTCTCTCTCTCTCTCTCTCTCTCTCTCTCTCTCTCTCACACACACACACACACACACACACACACACACACACACACACACACACACACACACACACACACACACACACACACACATTCGGCATCATTATCGTCAGTTCATGGAAGGAATCTCAGCAAGGCATCTGTTTTGTGTTGGTCGCCCTCCAAACTCAATCTCATTTAAGAAATACCTCCACTTCTTCACTCAGCTCAACAATTACGTGCTTTAGGCGAGTTTTGTTCACACCCACGAATGGCGGAGTGTTTTTTTTCAACTATGTCACAGTTTTCAGCCTTGATAGGGTAAAAAAAAAGAAGAGTACATAAGTTAGGAATCATTTTTATGGTTCATATACTTCTTTACATATAATAATAATGTCCAGTGAGGTTCTGTTTGAAATGATTGATGTCTTCTCGCATAAAAAGAAATTGAATATGATGGTGTCTCAGATTTTACATGAACGGTTATATAAGTGAGAGAATTCAAGATTTCTATGAGTATCTTACGTGTCGTCTTCATCTGCCAGTGTCGAGCAGAAGCAGCATGAAAGAGATAGATGTTTCCTTCTCTCCCTTCCCTCGATCCCTCCCACACACTTACATTACACTCTGTCTCCCTGTCAGTGTACAGACCATAAAATTTTGTACTTAAAGTTATACTCCCTTTAATTACTTTGTTTTTTTGCCCTATTGGTGTCGAGAATTCCGTTACAGCTGAACAACACCGCCTCAGCTGTGGATGTAAATGAAATTCACCTAATTTGTGTAATTGTTGAACATAGTTGAAAAAAAATTCTTAAAGCGGGTTGAGTTTCCTTCAGACTGCCTGGAGTGGTGAGCAGGGCCGCCAACATAACACAGAGGTTTCAAGTCTAACTGAGATTTTTTCCTTAATCGGACCGCAGTACAACACAAAGGTTGAGGTTTTGACATTTTGATGCGGCGTTCAGAGAAAACATGTATTACCTTTTTGGTTTTCTTTTTCATTTCATGGATGGCTCGCAACCTCCGTGCAGTAAAGGTGATCAACAATGGTGCTCCTGTACAGGCAAGACAGGTCAGCCAGGTGTCTTAACTCATTAGCCCTTTACCTAATATAGTACTGGATTCCTTGAATTAAAAAGAAATAATAATAATAAACAGAATATCAACACTTTTCCGGTACGTTTAATCAGTGCAGTTCATAATAGGTGTGTTTGCACAGGTATATTGGAAGGCAGTTCAGTTGTGTGAGCTCATTAAGCCTCACCTGATATGCGATTGCATTCCTTAAAGTGAAAAACTAATAACTTTATCCGGTACCTTTAAATTAACTAGTGTTATAATGGCGGGTGTTTTGCACAGGTAGATAAGATGGCACCACTGGTGTGTGCTTCTCATTAAGCCTTACTTAACGTTCCTTTTAACAAAAATAAAAGATAAATAAATGAAAAATAAATAGATGAAAGAAAATGCGGTACCGTTTAGATAAGGTAGCTGAGTCTTGAGGGACATGTGCTTTGTTAAGTAGAGTAGATGTTGGTCTGGGCGTCTGGTTGCATTCAACCTTGCTGGTATACCGATGAATTCCTTATGATTTTAAAAACAAAATCAATAAACTTTTTTTTTCAGGTACCTTTAATCCATGTCATATATACAAACGGTAGATGTTAGTGCATAGATAGATTAACTTGAAGTCTAGGTGTGTGGCTTACCTTATATAACAGCGATTTAGAACATAAGAATACAAGGCAAGTAGATTGTGGCAGTGGTGGAACACAGAACACAAGAGAATTTGATTCCTTTACCGTGCCGCACTCTCTGAGGAAGACAATTATGGAAACGTTAGAGAAATGGAGTTTGTCTGTGTTTCATCACCACCACAATCCACCTCACTTACCCAAATCTATACAACACAAGGGAAACACCAAGAAGCCACCAAACCTACACGTGGCAGTCTCTGTATACCTGTTACCTGTGTCCACCTGTCGCCCTCGCCCTCATCCAAGCTGCACTCACCGCCACTGCTACATGTGTCCCCTTGCTTCACTTTACCTTCACTTCCCGATGGTTTGGTACGGTCAGTGTGGTGTTTTCATTAAGATTGTGTTCGTAGATGTTGTTCTCTCGCTCGAAAGTAATCGCGTTCAGCTAGTTTTGCTGTTGGTGAAGTAGAATATTTGTTAAACTATTGCTTGAATTATAGACACACCCTTAGAAGGCCTAATAGTTTCCTTTAGAGTTTATCAAATTATTGCAGAAATCATGAAAACTTTGGAACAATAAAAAAATATTCTTAAAAACTGTCAAATCATCACTACAATCATGAATACACCCTTAGAAACCATAAAACATCCACTGAGACTTGTTAAATAGTTATGGAAATACTCTTAAAAACCTCACTAACTTCCATTCAAGTCTGTTAAGTAATTAATTCATGAAAACATCCTTTAAAAGCTTCAACAACTTCATTAGAATCATGTAAACACTCCTGAAAACCATAATAATATCCATTAAGACCAGTTACCGTCATGAAAACACCTGTAGTCCCAATAGCTTTCAAGAAGATGAATTAAACTCCCACAAAAATCATGAAAGCAGCTTTGAATATTCCAATAATTCCAATAGAGCCTGATAAACATTTACAAAAACTTCATTAACCTCGCCAGACCTTTGCTGAAAGTATTGGAAGTGACTGGAACATTTGATTAAGAGCACGAGTCTTGTCATTTCCTCCATCATGTGTCTGTCTCCTCAAGCTTGATTATGACAACGAAATTAGGTAAAACAAGGGAACATTTATTTACTGGCCGTATTCTCAAGCATTTCAGTCTTATATCGACTAATAAGCTGTGATGGAAGTTACTGAGTTTAACAAGTGTGTCTTCACGTTTCTAGTGGGAGTTTGACAAGGATCGTGCAGCATCACTGACAGGAATTTCCAAGAGAACATCGCTTGAAATAGTCGTTATCGCAGCACAAAACATGAAGAAACACAAGGAAAACTGCAGTAAATAATCAGTCCTGCACGTGGTAGTCTATTTATTAGGCATTCCTGTGTACTCCACTTGTCTTCATCTATAAATGTGCCTAATCCTCGTCTAAATCTCCCTAATGACTCGACACTAACAACCCAATTATTGAGTCTACTGTATTCAAGCATCATTTTATTTGAGAACCGATTCTTTCATATCTCTCTCTTTAATGTAACTTCACCAAACTTGAATACATTATTTCCTCCCCTGCTGCTGCGAATAACTTGGAGGGAGGCACGACAATGATTTTATTTACCGCTCTGTGTGTCCTTTTCTTTTTCCTTGCTTTAGTAATCCGTGGAGAATCTAGCGCTTTTGTGTGTTGTCGCCAATAACTCGTGTGTGGTGCATCCTCCTCCTCCTCCGCCTCTTCCACGCCCAGGTGCCTCGTGCCTCTCTGGATGTCATCTCCCCAACCCAGCCTTTGTCCTTCCCGAGTTCTCAGGTTCCAAGGGGCCACACGACATACGCTTTCCCAATGACAGGCCGACCTGAAGACAAGTGAGGGAGAAACAACGAACGACGCTCTGGGCTTGGGTCAGCGGAGTCAGCGTCGTGGGTGCGAGATGAGCAGTTCTAGACACGTTCAAATCACAGTACTCTTGTTTTTTTTGACATATTGGAGCTTTTTTTTTTATCTTATTCAGTTACTTTTACTTACAAGACATTTCTGAATCACATAATTTCACTTCCCATAGATGCTTTTCCTTCCAGCTGGCTCCTCAACGCCTACCTGCCGCCTTTACTGCATCATCTTCCACCTGTCCACACGTCCACCACCGACATCATCTAATACGTGTTTCCCTTGCCTTTTCCACCTCACATCTGCTTCTCCTGCCCTCACCACTGCCACAACACCTGCCTCCACTCCAGCGGTAACGTAAAGGCAAGCAATCCTGTTTCGCTAACACCGTCACTGCGCGGGGTAATTTTTCACGTGGGAAGCGAGGGGCGGGCAGGTGGCAGTGCAGCGGGGCGGTGTGACGCGTTGCCATGATTACTGGTGACTGATTGATGGGCAGATTGATGGGCGGTGAGCAGGTGCGGTGGTTTGGTGCGCGGCTCTTTGGGTGACGCTGTGTGAGGTGACGGGGCAAGGATTAGTGAAAATAAGGAAGTTTTAAATGAAGGTGGGTTAGTGGTGGAACAAGAACGCTTGAACTGCTTAGGTTACGGGAAAGGGACGGGAGGAGGGACGTGTTTATGTGACGCAGGTGAGGTGATGTAAGGGGGCAGGTGGGGGAGGTGACGAGGAGAAGTGTTCAGCTGAGGCAGGTGAGGTGAAGGAAGGGGACAGGTGAGTGAGAGAAAAGTGCTTTGGTGACGCAGTGAGATGATAAGAGGAAAATTTTAGGTGAGGCAAGTGACGTGAAGGGAAGGGAACAGGTAAGCTAGAGAAAGGTATTTAGGTGAGGCAGATGAGGTACATGTGACCAAGGGGAAGGTGTTTAGGTGAGGTGAGCAAGAGAGACAGGGAGAATCTTATATGAGAGAAGAATGTCTCATATTTCATTCTCTTTATTCTTCACGTGTAAAGGAGACTGGTTAGAGACTACAAGAAAAGCTGCAAATGGTCCGCTTTATTTAACCTCACCTGGACCGAAGTGTTGAAAGGTTTGCTTGACCGAAATGTTGCAGTCTTTGTGGTCTTCGAAAATGGTCGCAGTGAGGGAAGGAAGCGTTTCTAAATATAGTGCCAGGCTCCCATAAGAGGCAGCGATACCCACACAGCTTAGAAACACAGTGAGACTATACTATACATAAATGATAAATACGGCCAGCTACAAGAAGCCATCAGATCTACACGTACCAGTCCCTTTATAAGACAGGCTAATAGAGTTCCACCTGTCATGTTCATCCATTAATTTGTCTTTTGATAGCTCCTTAATGGCTCGCCACTAGCTACCTGATGGCTGAGTCTGTTCCACTCATCCACCAGTCTTGAGAACCACTTCTTTCCTGGGTAATATGAGCTACTGCTTAGGAAGAGTTTTTGTTTATGTTTGTTGTCATTCATCTCAGATCTCTTCCTATTCCTGCTTTTCTCCTTATTTAATTTGTCTTCTATTTTCACTTTTGGTTTTAGTTGAATAGAAGATTAACAAAAATCTCGACACAATAACGAGAAAAGTGTCTGTTTGGTCAATTAATTCCAAACCTGTCTTGACACTTCTCTCTTGAAACATTTCAGGCGATAGATGAAAATAAATGAAAAATAACCCAAATAATAAAGATAAAAAAACAGACGTGAGCATCAGAGAGAGGGAAGGAGGGAAACAGGTGGGCAGACTGAAACACACAGAGAACCACAGAAAACGAAAGAGGGAGGGAAGGGAGGGAGGGAGGGAGGGAGGTGTCTTAATACTGCTCCCTTGAAACAGTTCAGGTCATAGGAAGATGTACAAACTGGAACAGACACGGGAGGGGAGACTGATGGAGAACTAGAGGAAAGCTGGAAGGGTGAGAGATGGAGGGATGGCGGTGGGAGGAGGGTTGAAAGAGAGGTGGGGGGGGTGGAAAGGAGGGGAGGGAGGGAAGGAGGGGGATCAGAGTGGGTTTAGTCTCGCCTCTCCCTGAAGTAAAGGTGAGGGAGTCATATTCTGTTATTATGTTACGAATACAAGAAGAGAGCAGGTGTCAATTAATAGTTAACGAGTGGTGCAGGGACACAACACAGGTGATGCAGGTGAGCGCCTTAGAATTACTGATAGGAAAATAATTAATTAACCTTTGGCCACCTTATCCTTCCTTAGTGCCTTTTTCTTTAGAGACTGGCATATAAGTAGGGCTTTTTTTGTATAATGCTTTTGTTTCCCAATACTTATGCATAGAAAAGGTATCCCATGTATTAAAGCTTTATATAGTCTGAATTAAAACGGAGATACGAAGAAAATAGCTCAGTAATAGAGTAGTAGGTGAATAGAGTAGCCTCAGTAATCAGTCAAACCAAATCAATATCATTTAAAACCAGAGAAATTAATGGACAGGCATGACAGGTGGATACAGGCAGGCTAAGTCTTTGAAGTGGGTCATTTGTCTGTCTATCCATACACAACTGATATTTCTTTCTCTTGTAATGACTAACGTAATAGAATGTGGAAGTGTTCAAGTGTTTATTAAGTCGTGAAGGGACTGATAGGTGAAGGTAAATTTCTGCAACTTACCTTACATTCTTATACCACTGATGCATGCGCTGTTGTAGTCACCATCGCTACCATTCAGAGCATTGTCAATAATAGTGCGGGAAGACCACTGCCACCTCCCCATGGCACTGCTGGTGTCAGTGGCGAGGCGCAAAGGTGAGCACCCAGCGTCACACTCCTCTGTCCCTTCCCCCAGACAGTGCCAGGGCACCACCACGGACCTTGCGAGGGTGGTGGTGGTGGTAGTGGTGATAGTAGTAGAAATGTAGCATTATTAGAAAAGAGAAAACAAGAGAATAGGTTACTTTTGTCTCTTTAAGGCTACAGAACCTCGAGAGACTGCAGGATGATAGATGAGTGTGTGAAATATTGTATGAGATTAAAGGAAAAGCTTATCTACGTAGCAGTGTAGAGAAAAATAAAAGAATAGGATGTTTTTGTCTCCTTAAGACTATAAAACGTCATGAGAGACTTTAGTAAGAAAAATAAGTGTCTGAAAAGTTGTTAGGCGATTACAGGAAAAGCTTATCTACCAATGTAAAGAGAAAACAAGAGAATGCTTAGTCTTAATTCTTCAAGGCTGTTGGCTGTTACAGGAAAGACTTGTGTACAGTGTAATGGTTAATTAAAACTCACGTGACTCGAGACAAGTAAGGGAGGGGAGGGAGGCGACACACACACACACACACACACACACACACACACACACACACACACACACACACACACACACACACACACACACACACACTTTCTTTCACTCACTCACTGACTTACTGATTGACTGACTGACTGACTGACTCACTCATTCATTCATTCATTCATTCATTCATTCACTCACTCACTCACTCACTCACTCACTCACTCACTCACTCACTCACTCACTCACTCACTCACACACACACACACACACACACACACACACACGGCAAGGAATGAGTTGCTAACCATCATATTGACATGTTCGTATTGTCGTCACACTCAGAGACAGAGTAAAGATAGAACTAAAGGTCAGTTTTTGACATGTGTAGTATAAAGAATAAATGAGAATACATGACGAATGATAGAAAAATAATACTAGGCAGTGAAAAGCTTAACAGTGAGGCAGACAACGTGAGGCAAGGGTGAGGGAAGGGTGAGGCAAGCAGGTGAGGCATAATAGGCGTTGTATGCGTTGTATGCTACAGGTAACAGAATGCTAGTATAGGTAACACTAATACAGGTAACACTGGTACAGGTAACAGTGCTACAGGTAACAATGCTAGTATAGGTAACACTAATACAGGTAACACTGGTACAGGTAACAGTGCTGCAGGTAACACAGTACTAGAAAATGTAACACAAATACAGGTAACACTGGTACAGGTAACAGCTCTAAAGGTAACACAGTACTAGAAAAGGTAACACTAATACAGGTAACACTGGTACAGGTAACAGTGCTACAGGTAACACAATACTAGTAAAGGTAACACTAATACAGGTAACACTGGTACAGATAACAGTGCTACAGGTAACACAATGCTAGTAAAGGTACCACTAATACAGGTAACACTGGTACAGGTAACACAATGCTAGTAAAGGTACCACTAATACAGGTAACAGTGGTATAGGTAACACAATACTAGTAAAGGTAACACTAATACAGGTAACAACTGTGGCACAAGTAATACTCCCTCATCTCTCTCCAGTGTTTACAAGGCGCCGCGCTGCAAAAGACTGGCGCCTCAACACACACATCTCTCCACTCTCTCTCACTTTCCTTCTGCTCTTCCTCATATTACTCTCTTATACCTTCTCTTATACTCTCCCTTATAGTTTATGAGAAAAGGGAGAAAAAATGGAAAAATGAGCGAAATTGTTTGAGTAAAAATCAAGAAATGAGCAAAACTATAAGAGAAATAGAAGTAAAAGTAAAATAGTAAGCGAAAATTTATGAAAAACACGTAGAAAATGAAAAAAGTAAACAAAAATAAATGAGAAAAAGAGAAAACATAGAAAAATGAACGGAAATTTGTGAAGAAAAGGAAGATAAAATAGAAAAATGTGGCGCCTCAACACACACAAATCTCTTCACTCACTTTCCTTTTTCTGTCCTTCATATTGTTCCTCATACCTTCCCTTATACTCTTCCTTACACTCTTCCTCTTATCTCCTTTTCCTCTTACTTTAATTGCTATTTTTTTCTCATTTTCCCTAATTTTTCACTCACTCTTTCCTCTTCCTTCATACTGTTCTTTATTTTCTCTCTTCCTTCATATTCTCGTCGTATTTTGCTTCATATTTTCTCCTTCTCGTTTCTTGACTTATTTTCTGCTTTATATATATTTTTTCTTATTTCCCTCATATTTTCTTTAAAGTCATCCTTATATTTTCATTTATGCTTTCTC
>NC_059267.1:11579958-11589958 GCF_017591435.1 Portunus trituberculatus
AGAGAGAGAGAGAGAGAGAGAGAGAGAGAGAGGGAGAGGGCGAGCACTAACACACACACACACACACACACACACACACAGGTATTCCGGCCTTTATCCAGCGGGGACAGGTAGGGCCCAGCTGTCCACCTGTGTAATAATTAATGGCGAGGGCACACCTGACTCTATTATCTGAGGGACGCCGCGCCGCCACAGGAGACAGCACTGTGACTCCGCGACGCTCAGGGAAAGGCGATAGGTGAACAGTAGATTAGTGTGCCAATTTCAAGTTATTATATTGGCGTTAACTTGAGAGAGAGAGAGAGAGAGAGAGAGAGAGAGAGAGAGAGAGAGAGAGAGAGAGAGAGAGACTGTGAGGTTGGCATTCCTTAGTAGTGAAATGTTATCTGGTCTCTCTCTCTCTCTCTCTCTCTCTCTCTCTCTCTCTCTCTCTCTCTCTCTCTCTCTCTGCACATTTAACATTTCTTAAACATATTCTTGGTGTTAAGAAGACTACTTGTAATCTTATTGTCTATGGAGAATTGGGTAAATATCCTATCAATACATCAGAAGTAGAATGTTAAATTATTGGTTAAGGTTGAATAATGGTAAACAAAGAAAACTTAGTTACATAATGTACCAGTGTCTCTTGAAACTGCATGATGAAAATAGTTTTAGGTCTCCTTGGTTGAAGTATGTAAAGGCACTGTTGGATCATTCAGGCCTGTCAGGTGTATGGTATGAACAGAATGGAAGTAATCCTTTGTTGGTAAAACTTGCTTTTGAAAGGAATGTTAAGGATCAGTGGATCGCAGAGTGGAATGCCACGTTACGTAACAAACCTTCATGCAGCACTTATATTTCTCATATGGATCAATTTGTCATAGAAAATTATTTAGTAAGTTTACCAGAACAAGGAAGAATCTCCTTGTGTAGATTCAGAATTGACAACCATAGACTACCTATTGTCACCGGAAGATACAACAGCACACCTTGAGAAAATAGAATTTCCACAAAATGTAATGAAAGTGAAATACGAGATGAATACTTTATAAAAAAATCTGAGCCAAATATCTCTCTCTCTCTCTCTCTCTCTCTCTCTCTCTCTCTCTCTCTCTCTCTCTCTCTCTCTCTCTCTCTCTCTCTCTCTCTCTCTCTCTCTCTCTCTCTCTCTCTCTCTCTCTCTCTCTCTCTCTCTCTCTCTCAGTATATATATATATATATATATATATATATATATATATATATATATATATATATATATATATATATATATATATATATATATATATATACATACACACACATATAGAGGGATGACTGCTCACTATTAGTCGTTAATATTATAGCTACTGCTTCTTTACATCAAACCACCAACCATAATTTATGTTATATATAGACCAATAAGAATAATATGTGTGTGTGTGTGTGTGTGTGTGTGTGTGTGTGTGTGTGTGTGTGTGTGTGTGTGTGTGTGTGTGTTTACTGTAATGTTATATAGCACTTTTTCTGGAGATCAATACAACTAATCAGAGACACGCGTGGTAAAATAGATTGTGAGATGGAATCAGAAAGGGCAGAGTTAGAAACGGAAATGTTAGGATTTTGTGAAGGATTGAAATAGAAATGTAAATACTGGTCTATATGATGGTTTTGTGAGAAAGGGCGAGGTTAGGAATGTTAATACTTATATGGATGTTAGGAGTGTGACTGTTACAAGGAAGTACAGGGCTAGTAAATGTAAGTCCCAGGATGGATGTTAAGTTTTGTGAGGGAAGACTAAGTTAGAAAAGTGAATGGTAGGATAATTACTAGATTTTGTGAGAAAAGGCGGCTAAGAAATGTGAATGCTGCGAGGAAGTACAGGGTTAGTAAATGTAAGTGTCAAGATGGTGGTTAACTTTTACAAGGAAAGACTAAGTTAGAAAAGTAAACGCTAGGATAATTACTAGATTTTTATGAGGAAAGGCGGCGTAAAAGACGTGAATGTTGCGAGGAAGGACAGGATTAGAAAATGTAAGTGTCAGGATGGATGTTAAGTTTTGTGAGGGAAGACTAAATAAAAAAAAAGTAAACGCTTAGGTGAATATTAGATTTTATGAGTAAAGACGAGGTTAGGAATGTGAAAGTCGCGAGGAAATACAGAGTTAGAGTTACGTATATTAGGAAAGTGGAAATGTTTGAAATGTCAAGAAAGAGCTATACTGAGGAGACACAGTACGGTAATGACACGGACACACGAACACACGGACACGGAAATTAGGGTTAAGACAGGGAAGAAGGTAGAAAGTTTGGTAGAAGACGACCTAGTGGAGGAGGCTGACAGGAAAGCCACAGGACAGGCAGTAGTGGTGGAGGCTGAGAGCGAATTAGAGACGTATAGGGATGGACAAAGTTAGAAAAAGAAGAAAATAAGAAGAAGGATTTTATAGTCAACGAGAATGAATTAGCTATACACGGGGACAGTTATTTTTAGTTAATGACGTGATAGTTATGTCGTGTGCCATTAAGATCAAACAGGAATAGATAAGACTGGACAGAGAATGAAGGAAGAATTAACAAGCACACCATTACGATCTATGCATTTCAAACACCACACCATTAAGATCAAACAGGGATGGACAAGACTGGACAGATAATGAAGGGAGAATTAACATGCACACCATTAGGATCAATGCATTAAAAAGCTTAAGTGCCCCCCCCTTTGCATTTCCTCACCAGTTGAACCTGCAGTGTTTTTTTTTTTTTATTGTTGTTGTTCACCGGCTCCCCGATGCTAATCTTACCCATTTAACCGGTGAACGTAACAATTGGCGACCGTGACAGGACTATTGTAACCCTTGATCAGTGTTCCATTTTTTCAGTGACTTTTTTCTGTGATTACATTATTTTTTCTTATGAGTTTCTGTGGTGTTGTGACTTTGATGTGTTTTTTTTCTGTGACTTACTCTGCGTGTGGTTTAAATTTACCTTTGTGCGATCAAGTGGCTCCTTTTGGGTTAAAAGTGCTTCGTGACTTTCATTGGTATCGCATAGCAGAGGTAGAGCAGGAAACCAGGTAGAAAGGCGTGTTCACCGATAGCACTTATCTCTATTTTTTGCACATAGGCAGGTGTGTAATAAGTGTTATCCAAGTGTTGGGATCATCATATGTTCATGCGAACCCTCAATCCCCTCACTTCGCGGATCATTTTTCTCGCTAGTTAGAATTGGCCCTTTAACTAGTCCCTCAGACTAATCCGCCTCCTTATCAATAACAAGTCTCAGTACAATTCGCTCCTCACTCTCAAGTCTCGTAACTAGAGTAATCCGGATCTCTTTTAATGCCGTAATTCTCTAGTTTACACTCCCTCATTAGTGATTGTACTCATAAGTGTTTACTTAAGTATAATCTAGGTAATTTCCAAGGTTGCCTTTATTATCCCTCTGCCAAGTAATTAAGTAATTCACTTATCATTTTTTTGTTGTTTGTTTAACATCTATTTAATATGGCTTCCGCTCAGTTTAACGTTGAAGATTTTTGTGCTGACCCTTCTCTGGAACAACTTAAAGATGCTAACATAAAGAAAGACCAATGGAAAGCCATCGCTAAACATTTTGATGTTCCCATCACGTCTCAGATGACTAAAGAGGTCATTAAGAATGTAGTTGTTGAACATCTAGTGCAAGAAGGTCAGTTGCTAGGAAATGCCATAGAAGAGTTAACTCCCATGTCAGCAGCCTCTACGAGGACTATAATACACAGTCCCCAGGAAGAACAGGATAAGAGTAGGATAAGTCAGTGGGAAATTGAGAAGCTTAGACTAGAATACCGGATGCAAGAAAAACAAATGCAACTACAGGCAGAAAGAGAAGCGAAAGAGATGCAACTACAGGCAGAAAGAGAAGCGAAAGAGATGCAACTACAGGCAGAAAGAGAAGATAAAGAGAGAGAATTTCAGTTACAACTTAAAAGGCAGGAAAAAGAGTTAGAAATTCAGGAGTTAACCCTACGAAATGACGCTAAGTTTAGAGGGGAAGAAATAGATATAAAGAAAAAGTTGGCAAGCTTTAATCCTGCTACAGCTGCTCCGCTAGTTCCCCCTTTTGATGAATCTGATGTTGACGGGTCATTTCGCGCTTTTGAGAGCATTGCTAATAGGAATAAATGGCCCAAGGATCAGTGGGTGTCTCTCCTTGTCCCCAAGCTAGTAGGAAAAGCTTACAGGGTATACAACGGCCTTAGTGATGAGGTAGAGTATGAAGAGATCAAAGGTAACATTCTAGACGCCTACTCTATCACTTCTGACGGATACAGACAACAGTTCCGAAAGTATGTGAAACCAGACTCTCACACCTATGTTGAATTTGCTAGTGAGAAACTAAGACAATTTAAGAAATGGTTAGCCGCCCTTAACATTACCACCTTTTCGGAGTTGCTCAATCTAATGGTCCTGGAAGAATGGAAGAACAAGTTACCCTTTAATATTCTGAGGCATGTGGAAGAACGGGGAGAGAGTGATCTTATGTCTGCCGCTAAAGTGGCTGATGCCTTTGCTTTGTTGATGGGATCCCTGGGTAGTAGAGGTCGTGGTTCACCATCTAATGTTAGGTCCTCCTTTGGGGAAGGTTTTGGGGGCGGGTGGTAAGCCGACCGGATTCTCGCCAAATGCATATAATTCCCACTGGTGTACATACTGTAAGAAACCAGGTCACACGATCCAGAAATGTAGACACCCAAATTGCAAGGCCTCTCAACGTCAACCTTCTTTTGTGGCCCCTAAACCTAACACCTTTGAGAACAAGAAACCAGTGGCCCTAGCTAACCCTGTCAACTCTCCTCTAGAACTTTATGACTCGTACACGTATCAAGGTAAAGTGTCCCTGACTGATGGTAAAGACAAGGCAATAAATGTCAAGGTTCTGCGTGATACAGGTGCTGCCCAATCCATCTTAAGGGAAGATGTCATCCCTAACATCAAACAGGCTTTCACTGGGAGAAGGTGATCCTTACAGGTCTCGAATCACAGCTCTCCTATCCCTTGGCTAACATTAGCTTACAGTGCCCCTTCATTTCAGGAGAGGTTGAGGTAGCCATTAAACCTGGTGAACTGCCAGTACCGGCGGTACATCTTGTACTGGGTAACGATCTTGCGGGTAACTTGGCTGTTCCAAACTTAATTGTTCTTGAGTTCCCCTTAAAAGAAAGTCCCACTAAGACCCTGGACGAAACATCCCCTCACTTCTTCCCAGTGTGTGCAGTCACCAGGTCTCAGTTCAAGTCCCCTGCCCTTTCACCACCTCCTCCACCAATGATTGCCTCTACTGACAACTTGTACAATAACATCATTTCAAAGGAGAATTTGATTAATGCTCAGGAACAGGATCTCACTTTGGCTAAGATCAGACATGTTGCCAGTGAGACAAAGGATATGTCTAAATTGCCTTGTTTTTATTATCAGGAAGGAGTCCTGATGCGTGCCTACAGACCTCCTGAACTGAAACAACTAGACACCTGGTCAGAAACACATCAAGTTGTCATCCCTTGTCTGTAAGACCAGCCATTATAGAACTAGCTCATGATGGATTGTCAGGTCATCTAGGCATCCAAAAAACCTACAAGAAGGCTCTTCAACATTTTTTTTGGCCAGGAATGAAAAAGGATGTGTCACACTATGTAAAACATGTCATATATGTCAAATTGTGGGTAAGCCTAACGAACGCCTTGTGCCAGCTCCTCTGACGCCTATTCCAGTTCAGACGGAGCCCTTCGAAAAGATCGTTCTGGACTGCGTAGGGCCCTTACCCAAAACCAAACGAGGGAATCAGTATTTGTTAACCCTCATGGATCCCACTACCAGGTACCCTGAAGCATTCCCTCTTAAGAACATCACATCAAAGACCATTGTAAAACATCTAATACATTTTTTCACCTCGGTAGGAATTCCAAAACAAATTCAGTCTGACAAGGGTAGCAATTTCACTAGCAATTTTTTCCAACAGATAGTGAATGAGCTAAACATCGACCATGTAACCTCCTCGGCTTACCACCCCAATCCCAAGGCTGTCTGGAGCGGTTTCACCAAACATTAAAATCCATGATGAAGAAGTATTGCTTGGAGCATCAAGGAGACTGGGATGAAAGTATCTCTTTCTTCTCTTCGCTTTAAGAGAATCTCCTCAAGATTCTTTAGGTTACTCCCTTTTGAATTACTCTATGGTAGACAGATCAGGGGGCCTCTCAAAATATTAAAGGATCAATGGTTTACTCAAAATACTCCTTCAAGCCCCAGTGTGTCTGACTACATCAGTAACCTTAAGAATAAAATCAGTGAAGTCAGATCTTTTGCTAAATCAAACTTCCTCAAATCTCAAACTAAAATGCAACAAAATTCTCTTCCCAAATCTGTCATGAGAAGTTTCAAACCAGGAGACAAGGTTTTACTTTTTCTCCCCACTCCAGGCAATGCTCTTCACAGTAAGTTCATGGGACCTTATGTTGTGGCTCAAAACTAAGTCCATTAAACTATGTGGTCCACACTCCTGACCGTCGTAAGGATTCCCAACTAGTTCATATTAATCTAATGAAACCTTACCACTCCAGAGAACCAGAGGACGACTTGTCTCGCACTGTACCTGTATGTCTGGTAGGGAAGGAGTCTGGTCCTGTGCCCCCCGAGGAAGAGTCCGACATCGAATTCCTCTTCTCGTCACCTAAAGGACGCCCCTCAAACAGCCAAATCATGTCCAACCTTGATGAGGTTTTTTTTCCTTAACACCTTCACAACAGTCTGATCTTAAAAAGTTATTGCTAGACTTTTCAGAAATCACAGGTGACCTTCCAGGACTTTGTACTACTATCCAACATGATATAACATTAATATCTAATGACATCAAGCCTATAAGACAACCAGCCTATCGCATTTCACCCATTAAAAGAGACTTGATGAAAAAAGAGGTAGACTATCTGCTCTGTCATCACCTTGCAGAACCTAGTATATCCCCTGGGCTTCTCCTGCCTGTTAACATCTAAGCCAGATGGTAGTAGTCGATTTTGCACCGACTACAGGAAATTAAATAAAGTGACGGTGCCAGACTCCTACCCATTGCCCTTGATAGAGGACCTTATAGATAGCATAGGAGTAGCCAAATTTGTAACCACCATAGATTTACTTAAAGGTTACTACCAGATTCCCTCTCGGACGAGGCCCGAATAATATCCGCCTTCATCACCCCTTCGGCTATACCAATACACAGTGATGCCCTTCGGCTTGTCTAATGCTCCCGCCACCTTCCAGAGGGCTATAAATTACATCACCCAGGACTTGGAGGGAACATCTGCCTATCTGGACGACCTGGTGGTGACTTCGGACGACTGGGTGACACATCTGACCCGTCTCCGGAGGCTGATGGGTCGGTTGCAGGAAGCCGGTCTTACAATCAACCTGGCCAAGTCCACCTTCGGGAAGTCTACGGTGGTCTACCTGGGACATGTGGTGGGGAACGGCAAGGTTCGCCCCAAGAGAGCCAACGTGGAGGCCATCCTTGGCTTCCTGTCCCTACCACCAGGAAAGCTCTCATGAGGTTCTTGGGGATGGCTGGTTTCTACAGACGATTCTGTAGGAACTTCTCCACCCTGGCCGCCCCTGACGGACCTTATCAGCACTTCCGTCCCCTTCCACTGGACCCTGACCTGTGACCAAGCCTTCCAACATCTCAGTTCCTCTCCTCGAAGCCAGAGGTCTGGACGCCAGATAACTCCTGCTCCTTCCATCTACAAGTGGACGCGAGTGGAGTTGGAGTGGGTGCTGTCCTCCTACAAGCAGACTCCACAAGCGGCATCCTCCATCCCATCGCCTATCACTCCACCAAGCTGAAGAAACACCAACTCAACTACTCCACCATCGAGAAGGAGGCTCTGGCACTCGTCCTGGCGCTCCAACGTTTTGAGTGCTACCTTCATCCTGGTCCTCAAACTACGAAGGTCTTCACCGATCACAACCTCTGGCCTTCCTTCACGCCATGAAGAACCGAAACCAACGCATTCTTAGGTGGGCCTTGTTAACTCAACCCTTCAACTTGGAAGTCCACCATATCAAGGGGGTGGACAACATCATCGCCGACGCCTTATCAAGATCTCCCGTCTCACCTCCTTCATGAGCCCATTACGGAGGTCTTAGGGGAGGAAATGTTACGCCCGCCCGTAACATACCACTACCATCACCTCCTCCGCTTGCTACCTCGTTCGCCACCTCTCCACCTCCCTTCCACGTCACCGTCTCATGAACCTTCCACGTCACCGTCTCATGAACCCTCCACGTCACCGTCTCATGAAGCCCGCTACTGTCCCGAAGTTGGATTCACGCGGCCCCATTCGACTCAAGCGGAAGTGTTAAGCAAGCTCCTGATTTCTGGAAGTCAGTCGAGGTCAAGGCCTCAACCAGTGAACACAACGCCTCTTGGACTACCGTGGGATCCACCTCACCCAGCACTTCACCACTGCGACACCTCATAAGTATCACTTCCCTCGTCCCGTTTTTCCACATTGCCTCCATATAGGATTAGTATTATTGTTAGGTATTAAGTTGGGTTCTTTATTGTTGTATTTATTTATGTGTTATATATATATATATATATATATATATATATATATATATATATATATATATATATATATATATATATATATATATATATATATATATATATATATATATATATATATATATATATATATATATATATATATATATATATATATATATATATATATATATATATATATATATATATATATATATATATATATATATATATATATATATATATATATATATATATATATATATATATATATATATATATATATATATATATATATATATATATATATATATATATATATATATATATATATATATATATATATATATATATATATATATATATATATATATATATATATATATGTCATGTGTGTGTGTGTGTGTGTGTGTTTCATGTGTTTCATGTTATATCTATATGTGTATGTCAGTTTCATTGTTATTGGGTTATTAAATAGTTCTTATGCTTATCCTCAGTTGAACCCTTTGCATTTCCTCACCAGTTGAACCTGCAGTGGAAAAGTTTTTTAAAATTGTTATTGTTCACCGGCTCCCCTGATGCCAATCTTACCCATTTAACCGGTGAACATAACACGTCTTTCTCTTCCTTCTTCTATCTTTCCTTCCTTCCCTCTTTTCTTCCTTCTTTCCTTCCTTCATTCACTCATTCATTCATTCACTATTTGTTACTTTCTGTCTTATTGTCTCTCTCTCCGTCTCTCTCTTCCTTCTTTGTCCCTTCTTGTCCTTCCTTTTCTATCTCTCTTTCTATCCTTCCTTCCTTTCTTTCCTTCTTACTTCCTTCTTCCGTTCCTTCCTGTTCCTCTTTCTTCCTGTCTCTCACTTTGTTTCCTTCTCTCCTTCCTTTCTTCATTCATTTTCTTCTTATCCTTGTCTGTCTTATAACTTCTCTTCTTGTCTTCCCCTCTCTTTTTTTCCTTCCCTCCTTCCTCCCCTCCTTCATTCCCTCCTTCCATCCTTCCTTCCTTCCTTCCTATAATTTTTTTCTTATATCTCGTCTTCTTTCCCTTCCCCTTTTCTCTTTCCATCCTTTCTTCCTTCTTTCCTTACCCTTCTCCATATATCTGTCTTTCGGTCCTCACTTTTCCTTCACTCTCTCACCCTTCCTCCCTTTCCTGCCCTCCCTGTCCCTATCATATGTCCCTGTCCCTTACCGTCTCTTCCTGTTCTTCCCTGTCCCTCCCTGTCTTTAAAAATACGGTTTGACACGAAGGATTTTCTAAAAGATTTCCTTCGTCTCAGTTTGCTCTTAGCGAGCTGGCGTTGTGGCTCGTGTGGTGCCCTCAGGCTGTGTGTGTGTGTGTGTGTCTAGGTAGGTAGGTAGGGCAAGGAGAGAGGGTACACATAGGTAGGGAGGAGGTGTGTGCTGGGAAAGGGGGAATGAGAGATAACACACACACACACACACACACACACAC
>NC_059267.1:11594958-11612458 GCF_017591435.1 Portunus trituberculatus
CTTCTGAACTTGCTAACTGCATGCCTTCCCCCTCCTGCGGCCTCGCTGCACAAGACTCTCTACTTCTTCTCATCCCTATTCTGTCCATCTTCCTAATGCAAGAGTTAACCAGTATCTTCACTCCTTCATTCCCTACACTGGTAAACTCTGGAACTCTCTACCTGTGTCTGTATTTCCACCTGCCTATGACTTAAACTCTTTCAAAAGAGGAGTGTCAAGACACCTCTTACGTTAACTGGACCCTCCTTTTAGATTTTTTTGTTTTTTCTCTTTCTACTTTCTTCTTAACAGGGCCTGGCAACCAGCGGGATTTTTTTTTTCCAACACTTTGTTTGCCCTTGGCCAGTGCCCTTGTAATGTAAAAAAAAAAAAAAAAAAAAAAAGTACTAGTAGTAGTAGTAGTCACCAGTAGTAGCAATAACAAACACACACACACACACACACACACACACACACACACACACACACACACACACACACACACACGCCCGGTAGCTCAGTGGTTAGAGCGCTGGCTTCACAAGCCAGAGGACCGGGGTTCGATTCCCCGGCCGGGTGGAGATATTTGGGTGTGTCTCCCTTCACGTGTAGGTGCTGTTCACCTAGCAGTGAGTAGGTACGGGATGTAAATCGAGGAGTTGTGACCTTGTTGTCCCGGTGTGTGGTGTGTGCCTGGTCTCAGGCCTATCCGAAGATCGGAAATAATGAGCTCTGAGCTCGTTCCGTAGGGTAACGTCTGGCTGTTTCGTCAGAGACTGCAGCAGATCAAACAGTGAAACACACAAACACACTCACACACACACACACACACACACACACACACACACACACACACACACACACACACACAGTTCTGCTTGCCTCTTCAAGTCTCGCAAATCGTGAAGGATTTTAAGGCAAAGAAACAAAACGTCTTGCCCTTCCCGGCGACTTGTGTCACTCACCTCCCCCTCCCCTCTCTCTCTCTCTCTCTCTCTCTCTCTCTCTCTCTCTCTCTCTCTCTCTCTCTCTCTCTCTCTCTCTCTCTCTCTCTCCTTACCAGAAACTATTCCCCTCAAATCACTGCACGGACCCCTATTCCTCCTCCTCCTCCTCCTCCTCCTCCTCCTCCTCCTCCTCCTCCTCCTCCTCCTCCCTTCAGACACTGACGGCGGGTCCAGCGCCATCAGCAGCGCTCCATTACTTCAGATGGAGAGGGGAAGAGCAAAGGAGGAGGAAGAGGAGGAGGAGGAGGAGGAGGAGGAGGAGGAGGATAAAGAATAAGAAGAGAACGAGAGAGGAGGAAGAATATAAGAGTAAAATGCCAAAAGTTTCATATAAGGAAGAAGGAGAAGAAGGAGCAGGCGATGGAGGAGGAGGAGGAGGAGGAGGAGGAGGAGGAGGAGGAGGAGAAAAGATGAAAAGAAAGAAAAGTAAATATAAAAAAAGAGGAAAAGAGTTGTTCTCCAAAGTAAAAAAAATAAAAATGCAAAAAAATAAAACTTTGGAAATTAAGTTATGAAGAGAGAGAGAGAGAGAGAGAGAGAGAGAGAGAGAGAGAGAGAGAGAGAGAGAGATGAGTCACCGGAATGGTCATGGGAGAGAGGAAGGAAGAGAGAAGACTTAAATGGCTCTTCATAATTTATATTTATTTATGTTAGAAGCAGGAAGCATTGGCCTCTCTCTCTCTCTCTCTCTCTCTCTCTCTCTCTCTCTCTCTCTCTCTCTCTCTCTCTCTACTTATTTCTTACGATAGTCTCCTCTCTCCTCCCTCTCTCCTTTCCTCCTTCCCTCCTTCTCTCCTTCCCTCATTATTTCATCCCCTCCATTCTCTCTCCTCCTTCCCTCCCTCATGGCTTCTTCATATCTCTCTCTCTCTCTCTCTCTCTCTCTCTCTCTCTCTCTCTCTCTCTCTCTCTCTCTCTCTCTCTCTCTCTCTCTCTCTCTCTCTCTCGTGGGTAATGTTGCCTTACATCCCCCCTTAGGACATTCTCTCTCCCGCTCACCTCCCTGGCCCTTCTCTTCCCCTGTGTCCTGTGCAGAGTTTTATGTCAGTAGGATCTCTCTCTCTCTCTCTCTCTCTCTCTCTCTCTCTCTCTCTCTCTCTCTCTCTCTCTCTCTCTCTCTCTCTCTCTCTCTCTCTCTCCCGAGAGTCACTTAGTCCTTGTCTTCCCAATCACACTCCTCCACTCACTGCTCTCCCTCTCCCTCCCCTGCTGTGCTATCTCCCTCCTCCTCTCCCACCTCCCCTGCTGTTCCCTCTCCCTCTCCCTTTCCACCCTCACTTCCTCTCCCTCCTGTGTTTACGCGCGTGCTAAAACTTGCCTCTCAGCTTCCCGCCTCGGCCTCGCGCCACGGCGGCGTGCCTTCTGCTTGTGACGCCGCAGGCCTGCCTCCTGCTGGTGGCGCCGCAAGCTTGCCTCTTGGTACCGGCGCCACAGCCTGCCTCCGGCTGGTCTCCCCGTGGAGTGCCACCTGCTGGCGGCACTGCAGCTTGCCTCCTGTAGGTAGCGCCGCGGCTTGCTTAGTGCCTACAACTGCTGCTGCTACATACTTCTACCATAATATAAACAGCATTTATTAAAAATGGACAAGTCTCCTCTGAAACTCTACCATTAGTTCGTTTTCTGTCATAAAAGTACATTTATTGCGTCATCACGACTAGTGAGGAAAGAAGCAAATATTGCTGATGGGAAATATCTGAGAGAGAGAGAGAGAGAGAGAGAGAGAGAGAGAGAGAGAGAGAGAGAGAGAGAGAGATGAAACATTGAAATCTCTCGTAAGAGAATAACTAATAATAAACATTACCTTCAATTACAATTTCACACAAAATAACAAGAGTTAACAAAACTTAACTCCACAATGCTACTCTTTTAAGAGTAGCACTAGAATTGAAATTATGAACACAAAAAGAACCATCATCCAAGTTATCCTTCAATCACGTGATCACAGCCTCGTGGAACCTCACTCCTCAGTCCTCACTCCTCAAGTTCTCAGTGCCAGGAACAGTGTGTCACTCGTCTTCCTGGAGTTTAAGGTGTGTGTTCTTACTGTTGTGGTCAGTGAAGGCATGAAGGAGGGTAACATAACAGGGAGGCGTTTGGGGCACATGAAAGGAAGAGAAATGGTATTGGTTGTTGGTTATGTTTAATTGGTTTAAGTAATTATTTATTTATTGATGTGGTATTAACCCCTGTAGTACCATGACGTATTTCTATATTCATTCTACTCACTATTTGGTGATTTTATATACCTCCAGAAACTTATGTGGGGGATTAACAAAGTGATGACTGTGGCCATTAATCTTCTGACCTCCATAGACCCTTCCTAATATCAATAAAATGGTCTAATCGTATCCAAAACTCACGAAAACATGCGTTCCAGAAATGAAGGGGTTAATTCGTAAATTTCTGTGAACAATGAACACTCAAGTTCTTAAAGAAAACAGTTAGCAAATGATAGATGAGTTTTTGATAATGTCAGGGCAGAAATGTACAGATAACTCAGCAATACAGTGGTTATCAAGTGCTGGTGTTTAAACATAGACCTACATGACAACTGTTTCCCTTTATTATTTCATGGTTTTCTTGATTTTTTCTCCACTTTTTTTTTCGTTTTGTTTGTGCAATGTTCGTTATTCATTACTTCATTACCATCTTTCTTATCTTATCGATTTTTTTCCCTTCTTTCAATAATTAGTATTACAACTTTTTTATTTATTATTTCATGTTTTTTTTTCCTTTTATTTTCACTTTTTCCTTTTGTTCGTGATATGTTCGTTATTCATTATTTCATTACAGTCTTATTTTATATAATCGATTCTTCCTTTCTTTCAATTATTAGTATTAGGATCTTGTTTCTTTCTCATTTATGTTCTTACTTCTGCTCTTACAGTATACGTACCTAATTACCCTTAGAGCAGATTATGTATTCCTGGATATAAGTGTTTGTTTTGTCTAGTCATTACTTCACTGTCTTTGATGAGCGACATTCACCTGTTTTGTCACCTGCCGTGTTGTTAGCCACTCCTTTTTCTTTCCTTATCTCGGGTCTTCCTCTCTTCCTTCCTCCTTGTACACGCACATCTAAGACTCATGATACGGCGTCACTGTCTTTCATGAGCGACTTTCACCTGTTTGTGTCACCTGCCGTATTGTTAGCCACTCCTTTTTCTTTCCTTATCTCGGGTCTTCCTCTCTTCCTTCCTCCTTGTACTTAAGAAAGAACATAAGAAAAGAGGGAAACTGCAAGAGGTCGCCAGGCCTATACGAGGCAGTCCTTGTGTGCTTAAGCTACCTAATTCCATCTATCGTCCCCATCCATTAACATTTGAAACCTTCTTTTAATCAAAGCTCCCTATTGACTCAGCTCTGACTACATGGCCACTGAGACCGTTCCACTCATCAACCACTCTGTTTGAAAACCAGTTTCTTCCACATTACTTCCACATCTAAGACTCATGATACGGGGTCACTGTCTTTGATGAACGACTTTCACCTGTTTTTGTCACCTCTCGTGTTGTTAGTCACTCCTTTTTCTTTCATTATCTCGGGTCTGCCTCTCTTCCCTCCTCCTTGTACTTCCACATCTAAGACTCTCCTCTCATCACTTGCTCCATCCCTCCTCATTACATGCCCATTCCATCTAAGCCGCATTAATTGTACAAGTGTGTATTATTAATTCAACTTTTTTTATACCATGTGGGCTTTTCACGGGAATTTATGGGGCAAAGGGGATACTTTTTGTGGTACCTCAAAGCCCACCCGCTAGGAAACCGTTGCCCCGAGTGAGAAAGCCCAACCTACTCTCGGACCGTGGACAGGATTCGAACCCGTGTGCTTGGAGACCCCTCGGACCTTTTATCTCTACCTGTAAACTAGGCTGAAATAATGTTGTTTAATCAAGCTTTGCCTCTGTAACTTTAATTAACTATGTTCTAACTCATTACACTATGTACATTACTGGAGCAAAGTGGTGGTGTAACTAGTCTAAGTAATTAATGTGATATGATTCTACTTACTTGTTAATACACCAACGGACTTAATGGTTAGGTTAGGTTAAGTTAAATTAGATTGGCTAATTTTACTTAAACTAGACTTAAGGCTCTCATTATCCGTAGCACACACACACACACACACACACACACACGCCCGGTAGCTCAGTGGTTAGAGCGCTGGCTTCACAAGCCAGAGGACCGGGGTTCGATTCCCCGGCCAGGTGGAGATATTTGGGTGTGTTTCCTTTCACGTGTAGCCCCTGTTCACCTAGCAGTGAGTAGGTACGGGATGTAAATCGAGGAGTTGTGACCTTGTTGTCCCGGTGTGTGGTGTGTGCCTGGTCTCAGGCCTATCCGAAGATCGGAAATAATGAGCTCTGAGCTCGTTCCGTAGGGTAACGTCTGGCTATCTCGTCAGAGACTGCAGCAGATCAAACAGTGAAACACACACACACTCTCTCTCTCTCTCTCTCTCTCTCTCTCTCTCTCTCTCTCTCTCTCTCTCTACAAGGCAATTGACAAAACACAATATTAAAAGATACAATTTTATTTTACTTTTATTTCTTTGTTTTAATAACGCGTGTGAAAATTATGAGGCAAAATTAGCTACATTCACGCATTCTCTCTCTCTCTCTCTCTCTCTCTCTCTCTCTCTCTCTCTCTCTCTCTCTCTCTCTCTCTCTCTCTCTCTCTCTCTCTCTCTCAGCTAGCTACGTCTACATATCAGTTTTTCCTTTCAATAATTCCCCTACACAAGGTTTCAGCCACCGGTCCCCTGTATAGGCCTAGGAAGGAGGCTGTTTGCTATTTATAGGGTCAGCAATCTGGTTGAAATTAAGTTGAAATGTTTCATACTACTGAGTTAGGCTTTTATTGTTTGTTTCAAGGGTCGGCTTAGAAAAGAATGTCGACTGGCTCTCTCTCTCTCTCTCTCTCTCTCTCTCTCTCTCTCTCTCTCTCTCTCTCTCTCTCTCTCTCTCTCTCTCTCTCTCTCTCTCTCTCTCTCTCTCTCTCTCTCCAGAACGATCTTTCAGCAGTTAGCCCCTCCGTAAACTTTTTTCCTCCCTCTCCCTCACCAGCTATTCATTTCTCTCTCTCTCTCTCTCTCTCTCTCTCTCTCTCTCTCTCTCTCTCTCTCTCTCTCTCTCTCTCTGACTAGCCAATCAGTGTTCTTTTCTTCATAACAAACCAATCTTAATTACTCCTATTATCTATTAATCTTTCTCATTTCATTTTTTCTTCGTCTTCTTTCTTTTTTTCTTCTTCTTCTTGGATTTTGCTTGGCTTTTGTTGTTGGTGGTGGTGGTGGTGGTGATAGTGGTGATAGTGTTAGTGATGGTTCTATTATTATTATTATTATTATTATTATTATTATTATTATTATTATTATTATTATTATTATTATTAATACTGTCATTACTATTATTGTTATTGGTATTATTGCTGTTGTAGTTGTGGTTATTGTTTTTATTACTACTACTACTACTACTACTTCTACTTCTACTACTACTACTACTACTACTACTACTACTACTACTACTACTACTACTACTACTACTACTACTACTACTACTACTACTACTACTACTACTACTACTACTACTACTACTACCACCACCACCACCACTACTACTACTACTACTACTACTACTACTACTACTACTACTACTACTACTACTACTACTACTACTACTACTACTACTACAATATATCCTACTTTACATTTGAAGTATTTTTTCATACTCTGTTGACAGATTAATGAGATATCTACAATATTGACCTGAGAAATACACATGAGTCCTGGCTAATCTTCTCTGTGGCCTTCGAGAACAGTAGTGGTGGATGAACTGTCATCATATATCGAAACTGTTCTGCTCTCCACCTCCAATTCCATTCAAAAGACTCTAGTTAAAGTGATACGTTTTATTTAAAGGTGTTTGTATTGATCTAGTGACAAATCAACAGCATTTCTACAGTATTGGCACGATAAACAGTCTTGAGAATCCAACTAATAATTTTGTGGCCTTAAAATCATTCATACTGTGTTTTGAGAAGGATTTGAAACTGTGTGGACTATATATCGTAACATTTGTGCCCCTCACCACCGCTACATTCTAAAGGCTCTAGATGAAGTGACACGTGTTTGTTTAAGGTTGTTTCTAGTTCTAGTGACAGATCAGGAAAATGTGTACCTTATTAACACGAGAAACAGTCTTGAGAACTTTCTAATTGTTTCTGTGGTCTTTGAAATTAATCGTGATGAGAAACCATAGTTTTATTTTTTTTTATAAGGATTTAAGACTGGATATTCCTGCCCCTCATCTCCACTACATTTAATAGGCTCTAACACTCTAACTGAGATGACACGGGTTTTATAAGGGTGTTTCTATGGTTCCACTGAAAAAAATCAACATTTCTATATCATTATCACGAGAAACAATTGTTGTTTTATATTTGCTGACGCGATGGTCAATCTTGGCTATGTAGAGCCTTAAGAGGTTGCACATTTTTAAGATGGGGATAACTAGTGTGAAGATACAAATCCCCAGGCAGAAAGAAGTCCAGCTTTCACTAGTATAGCGGGCTGGATACACCTCAGAGCCTCTTGAGAAAGTCTTGAGAACCTGTCTTGTTTATGTGGTCTTAGAAAATAGTCATGGTGAGAGAATGAAGTATTTGTTGAATAAGGATTTAACTCCTTTAGTACTGATACGCATTTTTACCATGAGTTTTGGATATGATTAGACTATTTTATTGACAAGGAAGGGTCTATGGAGGTCAGAAGATTAATGGCCAAAGTCTTCACTATTTCAATCCCTACATAAATTTCTCAAGCTGTATAAAATCACCAAATAGTAAGCAGAATGAATATGGAAACGCGTCACGGTACTGATGGGGTTAAAACTGTGGAACATATATCGAAGCATTTCTGCCCTTCACCTTCACTTCATTCTAAAGGCTGTAACTGAAGTGACGCAGGTTTGTTTAAGGGTGTTGCTATGGCTCTAGGGACAGATCAGCAACATTTCTACATTAGTAACACCACAAATAGTCTTGAGAACTCGGCTAATCTCTGTGGCCTTTGGTAATTGTCGTGGCGAGAGAGCGAAGCGTTTCTAAATACAAGCTTTGCCTTATCAACTCGTGACAGTGGACGCTTCCCGAGGCATCTCCACGAAACATGTGAAAGAAATGTACAGTAAATGAGGTACTTAATTTATAATGGAAATACACATACAAGTTAGATATAAATTACCACCATCACCACCACCACCGCCACCACCATCACCGCCATCACCACCACCACCACCTTTACCCAGAACTAGCGCACCAAAATTCAGTGTCACCTTTGCTTCTCGCTAATCATTTCTTCCCCTCTTTTCTCCCCTCTCCCTCCCCCTCTCACTCTCCCTCTCACTCTCCCTTCTAATAATCCACATCTGTCTGTCATTCTCCTCCCCTCTCACCCTTATGCCACTAATCTCTCCACTATTTTCCCTCTCCCTCTCCCCTCTCCCTCACTCCTTTCCCCTCTCTCTTCCCCTCTCTTCCTCTCGCTATCTTCCCTCATTCTCACTTGCAATTACTGAGCAAATGTGTGTGTGTGTGTGTGTGTGTGTGTGTGTGTGTGTGTGTGTGTGTGTGTGTGTGTGTGTTATTTATTTATTTTTGCTTTGATATTTATTTTTCTTATTCCTTGATTAACATTGCATATTCTCTCTCTCTCTCTCTCTCTCTCTCTCTCTCTCTCTCTCTCTCTCTCTCTCTCTCTCTCTCTCTCTCTCTCTCTCTCTCTCTCTCTCTCTCTCTCACACACACACACACACACACACACACACACACACACACACACACACACACACAGAGAGAGAGAGAGAGAGAGAGAGAGAGAGAGAGAGAGAGAGTGGTGCTGGTGGTGGCTGGTACTTACGTAATCACATAAAGGCGAAACTCTCATTTAGTTTGTGATAATTTTGTACTTTGTAGGCGAGTAATGGCGGCTGAGGGATGAAGTGAAGGGGCGATAACTGATAATAACTGATAATAACTGATGATAATTGATGATAAGTAAAAAATGAACCCGATTACAGAATTCTCTCAGCTCAGCACTTCTGGGAATAGAAAGTAATGGAAATGACGTGAAAAATAGTGAGTGTTGAGATAAGAAGTGACTGGAAATGTGGAATGAATGAATGAATGAATAGTGAGGTTGAGTAATCCTTCACTCTTCATGGTATTGTTCATAATCGTTTTTTTTTTTTATTCATTTTAAGGCAGGGGGTTCTCAACTTTTTTCTCGTCAATCAAGAACCCTCTGTTATAAGACCATCCACCCGAACCCCCCCAGTAATTTGACATCGAACAGAATGGAGGAGGAGGAGGAGGTGAAGAGAAACACAGATGTAGAGTGGTGAGTTTATCCCGACCAGTTTCGTTGATGCTTCTTCAGGGGAAATCAATTCTGCGAAACTAGTCGGGAATAAACTCACCTCCCTACACCTGTGTTTCTCTTCACCTCCTCCTCCAACTTGTCTGACTGTCTGAACATCGAACAGAATGCTAATATAGTGACTGGCACTAACTCAATAGGCAAAGGTATTCTGTAAAGGATGCATCATTATATCAGCCATCTAAGTACCCCTGGAAATCTTCTTGTGAACCCCCTAGATGTTCGCGAACCCCAGATTGAGAACCCCTGATTTGAGGGAGTTAGTGAATGGTAGGAAATTCAGAATGATGGATAGTTGAGGTTAATATTTTTTTTTCACCGTATAAGTTTTAATAGTTTTTTTTATTTAACGAAGAGAAGCTTTTTTTTGTGGTAATGCAGATACTAAATGAAGTGAAGAATGAATGGCAATATTTTCACTGTTTCTGGTGTTGTTCATCACCATTATTTACATTAATGTGGGGAAATGAATATGGTGATGACGCATACAACAACAACGATAATAAAGATAATACCAATAATAACAATAATGATGATAATAATAATAAAAAATAATAATAGTAATAATGATAATAAAAATGATGATGATGATAATAATAATAATGATAATAATAAATAATAATAATAATAATAATAATAATAATAATACTACTACTACTACTACTACTACTACACTACCACCACCACCACCACCACCACCACCACCACCACCACCACCACCACCACCACCACCACCACCACCACCACCACCACTACTACTACTACTACTACTACTACTACTACTACTACTACTACTACTACTAATAATAATAATAATAATAATAATATAACAATATAATAATAATAATAATAATAATAATAATAATAATAATAATAATAATAGTAATATCAATAATAACAATGATGCTCAAACATTAGATAGAAAAATAAAACAGTAACCAAAAAAATAAGGATAGGTAGATAGATAAGAAAATGAAGATAGATAAAAAATGAAGATAGATAAAAAAAAAATGAAGCGCATGAAGATAGATAAAAAAAAGAATGAAGCAGATGAAGATATATAAAAAAAAATGAAGCGCAAGAATGAAGCAGATGAAGATAGATAAAAAATAAAGAGGATGAAGATAGATAAAAAAAAAATGAAGCGGATAAAAAATAAAACCAAATGAAATTGAAAAAAAATCAAGAAAAGGAGAGAAAAAACACCAGATGAGGCATAAATGTGAGATTAAGAGGCGATCAATCTTCCCGGCTTTAAATTCCTTTCTCCTTCTCTCCATCCCTCCATCCTCCCTCCCTCCCTCCCTTCCCCCCTCCCTCCCTCCACTCACCACCCAGATAAAAAAAAAAAAAAAAAATAGGTAAATAAGAACAGCCATCTATTTCTCCTTCAGGTAAATCCCAATAGGTTGTAACACACACACACACACACACACACACACACACACACACACACACACACACACACACACACACACACACACACACACACACACACACACACACACACACACACACGACTAGCAGCAAAAAATAAGTAATACGATATTTTTTTTACGAAGTGCACTAAATCAGAGAGAGAGAGAGAGAGAGAGAGAGAGAGAGAGAGAGAGAGAGAGAGAGAGAGAAAGACGTGATAAGTGGATGGTGGAAGTGATGACAGGGCGGAGATGGAAGGAGAAGAAAAGGAAGGAAGAGAAGAAGGAAGGAAAGATTTAAGTCGTGCACAGACCCAGAGAAGAGAAGAGAAGGTTAAATGGAAGGAAAAAAATAATGGTCGCGCAGAGAGAGAGAGAGAGAGAGAGAGAGAGAGAGAGAGAGAGAGAGAGAGAGAGAGAGAGAGAGGTGGAGAGAAGACAAAACTATATATGTGAAACAGTAGGAGAGAGAGAGAGAGAGAGAGAGAGAGAGAGAGAGAGAGGGGGAGGGGGAGGGTTAAGTGTCTGTTTTCACCCGACCAGAAAGAATAGAAACAAAAGAAGGGAACATTCGTCATCGTCTTTCTCCTCCTCCTCCTCCTCCTCCTCCTCCTCCTCCTCCTCCTCCTCCTCCTCCTCCTCCTCCTCCTCCTCCTCCTCCTCCTCCTCCTCCTTTAGATCAATGGTAATTTCGACTTTTCTTTTGAATATTTATCCTCTCTCTCTCTCTCTCTCTCTCTCTCTCTCTCTCTCTCTCTCTCTCTCTCTCTCTCTCTCTCTCTCTCTCTCTCTGACGTCGTTGTTTTGTTTGTTTACTCTGGTCTCTTCGGCTTTAACAGTCACTCAATTGGCTTCTATTGTTTCCACCTCCTCTTTTCTTTTCTTTTCTTTTCTTTTCTTTTTTCTTTTTTTCTATTTAGTGATTCCTTTTCTTTTTTTTTTTTTTTTTTTTTTTTGCTGTTCTGGTGATTTTACTCAACTCAATTGCTTTCAAGTGAATATTTTGCTGTTTCATTTATTTCTGTTTTCTCTTTTTTCTTTCTTTTTTTTATTGTTTTTTTTCTTTTGCTCTGTTGCAGTTTTTTTTTCTTTAATGAATATTGAGATGTTTTTTTATTTTATTTTTTATTTTTTTCCTATTTTTTGCTCTGTTGTATTTTATTTTTTGTTATTTTTTAATGAATATTCACAAGTTTTTTCCGTTTTCCTTTTTTTTTCCTTTCTCTCTTTTTCGTATTTTTTTATTTCTTTATCTTGTCCCTGATTTTTTTATATTTTCCTGTTTTCTCTCTCTCTCTCTCTCTCTCTCTTTTATTGTTTATCAGACGCGTTTTAGTTTTTCTTGTTTTTTTTTTTTTTGCATTTACATATTTTTCTTTTTCTCTTAAATATTTTCTTATTGAAAAGAATAATGAGACTTTTTTTTATGTTCCCCTACGTTCTGTTTTTTCCCTTTTCTTTCTTTCCTTCATCTCTTTTTCTTACCTTTCTCCCATTTCCTCTGTTCTTTTCTCCCATTTCCTTCTTTTCCTCTTCTAACTCTCTCCTCTTTCTGTCTTCTCTATTTCCCATTTCCAAGAATAAAGTGGCTTTGTGATTTTCCCCTACGTTTTACTTTTTCCCTTTTCTTTCCTTCATTCATCCATTTTATTACGTTTCTCCCATTTCCTCTGTTCTTTTCTCCCATTTCCTTCCATTTCCTCTTTCAATTCTGTCCTCTCAATATCACGTCCTCCTGTTTCTGTCTTCTATATTTCCTATTTCCTCACATCTACCCTTCCATTTCCTTTTATTATCTTCCTTCTCTTCATTTCCTTCTTCTCCGTCATCTGTTCCACCTATCGACTCTCCTATCCTCTTTCCTCCTCTTCCATTATTTTTTTTCTTTCCATAACCCTCCTATCTCTCTTTCTCTTCTTCCTCTTCCATTTTCTTTCCCATCCACTTGCATTTTTTCCTATCCTAGATTCCCCTTAGTCTCCCCTCCAGTCTACTGCCCTCCCCTCTCTCTCTCTCCCTCTCTGACCTCCCTCATTCCCTCCCTCTCCTCTAGCTTCCTTCCTCTCTCTCTTCCTCCCCCTCTCATAATTTCATCTTGACAAAATTTCTACATCACTGAAGAGAAGGAAGGACGAAGCAAGTGTTATAAAGCAAGAATATTACCAGGAATTATAAGATATTGCAAAAGGGTTGTGATATTTTACTAAAGGGTCATCGGGGTTACTAAAGTGTTATAGAAGGTTGCTAAAGGGTTGTAAAAGGGGTTTATTTTATGTTAGATGGAGAACTACTATGGGGGAGAAAATGATTGTTAGAAAAATACAAAGGCCACTTGAATTGTTGTCCCCATAAAAGAGTCAAAAGGTTTAGTCAGATTTCAGGGACAAATATTACTAATGACTGTAAAGGAATGTAAAGGATTATATAAAGTACTACAATGGATTACTAGAGATTGTGACTACTACTACTACTACTACTACTACTACTACTACTACTACTACTACTACTACTACTACTACTACTACTACTACTACTACTACTACTTTTGCTACTATTATTACTACTATTATTGCTACTACTACTACTACTACTACTACTACTACTACTACTACTACTACTACTACTACTACTACTACTACTCGTAAGCGTAAGGAGGAGAAGGAAGAGAAGGAGAAGTGGGAAGAAGAAGAGTATGAAGAGGAAAATTAGGAGGAGGAGGAGAGGGAGAAAGAGAAGAAAAGGGAGGAGGAAAGAAAAGGAAGAAATAAAGAAAGATGGATAGACAGAAAAGAGTAAAAAATCATAGCTAGAAAAGATGATAAAGATAATGATTGGGACGATGATAATGATGATGAGGAAGATGAGGAAGAAGATAGCAACGAAAAGAGAATGAACAGGGAGGAGGTGGAAAAGGAGGGACCGGAGAAGACGAGAAGGAGGAGGAGGAGGAGGAGGAGGAGGAGGAGGAGGAGGAGGAGGAGTAGTAGACACAGCCATCATCATCATTACTTCCTCCTCTCTCACTCAAATCCAAAAACGGAAAAAGTCGCAACGTTTTGACAAAGAGATAAAAAAGACAAGGAATTGAGACACAAGAGGCGAGGAGTCAATCTTACCTTTCCTTCTTTTCTCCTTCACATCCCTTTCCTTTCTTCCTTTCCCTTCCCATCTCATCCCATCCCATCCCCTCTTCTCCCTTATCTCCTATCCCCTTCCCTTTTCTTCTCTTTTTCCATTCCCTTTCCTTCCGTTCCTCCCCCCTTCCTTCTCCACTCTTCCTTTTCCTTCCCCTATCTTCCTTCCCTCTCTTTCTTTTTCTTCCATTTCTTTCCTCCTTCCTTCACTTCACTTCCCTTCCTCCCTTCCCTTCCTTCCTTCCCTTCCTTCCTTCTTCTCTTCTCTTCTCTTCCTTCCTTCCTTCCTCCTTCCTTTCCTTCCCTTCATTTCCACCTGCCTTTCTGTTCCTGGAAACACCCTTGCTTACCAGAGAGAGAGAGAGAGAGAGAGAGAGAGAGAGAGAGAGAGAGAGAGAGAGTCGAAATAAACAAGAATAAAGAAAAAAAAGGAAAGGAAAAGTAACGAAACCTTTCACAACTTAACAAAATGGACGGAAGAAGAAGGAAGAGGAGGAGGAGGAGGAGGAGGAGGAGGAGGAGGAGGAGGAGGAAGAGGAGGAGGAGGAGGAGGAAATGGAGGAGTTGGAGGAGAGGGAAGTGAAAGAGAACTGGAGGAGGAATACAAAGGAATACAAAGAAATGTTGGTCCTTTCGAGGCTGTTTGGTAACTACTTCTAACTGGCTACAGATAAGAGGGACAGTACAGGAGAACCACTCCCTCCAGCTTTCGCTGGCATGGAAAATAGCTTGGAAAAGTACCATGCAGTATGGAAAAAACTGACATGGAGGAAAGGATGAAAGGAGATTCTATTATTCACCCTACGAACTCTACATATCTATCTATAAGAAAGTTAATATAGTAGGAGGAGGAGGAGGAGGAGGAAAACAAATAAGAAATGATGAAATGTGAGAGAGGAGAGAAAGACAGACAGTGATTACAAGCGAAGCGGAAGGAATGGAGATTTCAGGAAGAGGGAAGAATGGGAGAGAGTGAGAGCAGGAAGAGGAGGAGGAAGAGGGGAGAGCAATAAGGAAGAAGAGGAGAGAGAGAGAGAGAGAGAGAGAGAGAGAGAGAGAGAGAGAGAGAGAGAGAGAGAGAGAGAGAGAGAGAGAGAGGGAAAGGCTTAGAGAGAACAGGAAGTGACAGAGTTGAGAGAAAGACGATAATGCACAGGAAACAGGAGAGAGAGAGAGAGAGAGAGAGAGAGAGAGAGAGAGAGAGAGAGAGAGAGAGAGAGAGAGAGAGAGAGAGAGAGAGAGAGAGAGAGAGAGGAGGAGGAGGAGGAGGAGAGGAGGAGGAGGAGGAGGAGGAGGAGGAGGAGGAGAGGAGGAGGAGGAGGAGGAGGAGGAGAGAGGAGGAGGAGGAGGAGGAGGAGGAGGAGGAGGAGGAGGAGGAGGAGGAGGAGGAGGAGGAGGAGGAGGAGGAGGAGGAGGAGGTTTAAGATGTGCAGTTGTTGACGAGACAAAACTTTCCTTCTTTCCTCTCTCTCTCTCTCTCTCTCTCTCTCTCTCTCTCTCTCTCTCTCTCTCTCTCTCTCTCTCTCTCTCTCTCTCCCCTTATCTTTCCTTTCCGTTTATTTTCCTCCTTTTCTTCTGTTCTTTTCTTTTTCTCCTCTTTCGTTTTGATACTTTCATAATTTTCTTTTTATCTAATTATTTTTCTTTTTTTTAACTTTCCTTGTGTTTTCCCTTCCTATTATTCTTTGATTCATTTCCCTTTCGTTTTCTTGTTTCTTTTTTTCATCTTCCTTTTTATTTACTTTTTTTGTGTTTCTCCATAATTTATTTTTCGTTTCATTTCTCTCTTTCTCTTTCCCTTCCTTCACTTTTTCTTCATCTTCTTTTTCCTTTCTTTCCTCCCTTCTCTTCTGTTTATTTTGCGTACATCCCCCTCTCTCTCCCAGACACATGAAAGAGAGAGAGAGAGAGAGAGAGAGAGAGAGTGAGAGAGTGAGAGAGTCTTGTCACAGCCACTTGCCTCTGTGTCTCGTCGTCAACAGAACACAAGAAATATTGACTGGAATGGAAAAGGAACGAATATAAGGCCCAATTCTGAAGCTTTTCCTCGCCTCACCTTCGCTATAGTCAAAAGGCTGTAGTTGAAGTGACGTTGGTTTTTAAGGTAGTGTCTACGGTTTTAGTGATAACAATATTTCTTCATTATCCACAGGAGAAACCCGAGTGAAAACTTAGCTAATAATCTCTGCGGCCTTTGAAAACAGTCGTTCTAGTGACAGATAAACGATATCCATTCATTTTAAACAGAGCAAACACTTTTAAGAACACGACTAATAATTTCTGTGGCCTTTAAAAATATCTTTTATGAAGTTACGCCAGTTTTAACCCCTTCAGCACCATGACACGTTTTCAAATTCATGCTGGTTACGATTTGGTGATTTTATACAGCTTCAGAAACTCATGTAGGGGATTAAAGTAGTGACGACTGTGGCCATTAACCTTCTGACCTCCACAGATCCTTCCCAATGTCAATAAAATGGTCTAATCAAATTTCCAGGTAAAAATGTATCCCAGTATTGAAATGGTTAAGGGTGTTTTGACGGTTCAGGTGACAGATTAAAGACATTCCTTCATTTTTAACGAAAGAAACTCTTAACAACTCGGCTAAACAGATTTTTGACCTTTAAAAATAATCATTGTGAAGTTACGCGGGTTTTTAAATGTATTTTGACAAGTTTTAGTGTCATGTTAACGAGATTCTTTCATTATTAGCAAAAGAGAATCCAGCCAATCGTTTCCATGGTCTTGAAAAATAGTTGTGAAGTTTAGGGTGTTTTTTTTTAAGTACTAGTGACATAAACGACACTCTTGAAAACCTGGCTAATTATTTCTGTCACCTTAGAGAACAGTCGTGGTGGAGTCATGGACTTTTTTTTATGATTCTATTGACTTATTAGCGAGATTTCTATTTATTTAGAGAAGAAACACTCTTGAAAACCCGGTTAGTCATTTGTGTAGGCTTGGAAAGTACTCATGGTGAAGTTGTGGATGTTTTTTTATTGTTCTATTGGTAGATTAACGACATTTCATAATTATTTAGAGAAGAAACGCTCTTGGAAACCCGGTCTATCGTCTCCGAGGCCTTGGAAAAGAGTCGTGGTGGAGTTATGGATGATTTTTTTTTTATTGTTCCAGTGATATATTAGCAGAATTTAATGGTTGTTAAGAGAAGAAACACACTTAAGAACTCGTCTAATCATCTCTGTGACCTTCAAAATTAGTCGTACTGAAGTTAAGGATGTTTTTTATGGTTCTGGTGACAGATTAACGATATTTCATAAATGCTAAGAGAAGAAACGCACTGGAGAACTCAGCTAATCGTCTTTTTGGCCTTGGAAAACAGCCGCGGTAAAAGAACAAAGCGATTTATACAATACAGACATGGATTTATTTGATCTAGTAATGGTTATCGTCTGTTTATTTTTCATTTTTGTGTTTTTTTTTGTGTGTTTCTGTATAGGATTAGTGAACGTTAAGAGTACAGAAGGATAAGAGAGCAAAGCGATTTATAATACAGACATGG
>NC_059267.1:11614958-11632458 GCF_017591435.1 Portunus trituberculatus
AAGCGAGGAGGAAAAATGTAAAAGTGTGTAATGGAAGCAGAGAAGGAGGAGGAGGAGGAGGAGGAGGAGGAGGAGGAGGAAGAGGAAGAGGCTAATAAGAAGTGAGACCCAAGAAGGAGGAGGAAAGAAGACATAATACCAGGGTAAGAAGAAGAGGAGGATGAGGAGGAGGAAGAGGAGGAAGGATGAAGGAAAGACGAGAAGGGAAGAAGAGGTGAATAAAGAGGAACTACAAGAGATAATACAATTTTTCACCCTAAAAGTCATCCTGAAAACATCTTTTTCTTCCCTGTTCCTCAAATGTCACTCTTGCACCCTAAAAATCACCCTGAAAATCACCCTAAAATTATTAAAAGGTCACTCTAGAAGATCAAACTCGAGAATAAGTCACCTTAACATGTCACTTCAGTATCACCCTGATAGTGTCACCCTAAATGCTCACCTTGAGAAATTCACGCTAATTATCATCCACACAAACACTTTGATGTCTCCTCGTCACCCTAAAATATTCGGTAGCGTGTCGCCTTAGAATATTCGCACTAGATTGTCACCCTTCGTCACCCTAGAAACAGTTCTCAACATAGGTCACCCTAAACCACACGCCGTATGTAATGTAGTCACTCTGAGTCGCTCTCCCTTAAAAATTATATAAAACATTCACCCTAAATATTTCACCTTCAAGTTTTCACTGTAAAAAACGTTCACCCTAAAAAGTATTCACCCTAAAACGTTCACTCGTAGTCATTCTTTACGAGTCAACCTACACTAGTCACCCTAACACACCCTAACTTACTCACCCTAACTCAGTCACCTTAACACACTCACCCTGAAAAAGTCACCCTTTCATTGTCTCCCTAAGTCACCCTTAGAATGACCCTACGCTGTCCTCTTTAAGCCAGTCAGTCAGTCTCTCACAAGCCTTTCCTCACTCACTCACTCCTCCTCCTCCTCCTCCTCCTCCTCCTCCTCCTCCTCCTCCTCCTCCTCCTCCTCCTCCTCCTCGTTGCTCACAAACGCTCCCACGCTTCTCGCAAATGTGAGGCGTACACACACACACACACACACACACACACACACACACACACACACACACACACACACACACACACACACGTTAATGTTTTACCTCCCTCCTCCTCCTCCTCCTCCTCCTCCTCCTCCTCCTCCTCCTCCTCAGTTTTTACTCCCTAGTCATGTCTGTGTACGAGGAAGAACTGCTGGTGTGTGCGTTGGGGATTGAGAGAGAGAGAGAGAGAGAGAGAGAGAGAGAGAGAGAGAGAGAGAGAGAGAGAGAGAGAGAGAGAGAGAGAGAGAGACATACGCCTTGCTCCTGTTGCTCTGTGAATTCATATTTATGTTTTTACTACTACTACTACTACTACTACTACTACTACTACTACTACTACTACTACTACTACTACTACTGTCTTTTCTTCTTCATGTTCCTAATCTTTTTCCTCTCCAGTTTCTCATTTTAAACATAAATTCCCTTTTCCTTTTGTGAGAGAGCTCCTCCTCCTCCTCCTCCTCCTCCTCCTCCTCCTCCTCCTCCTCCTCCTCCTCCTCCTCCTCCTCCTCCTCCTCCTCCTCCTCCTCTCTCCACACGTCTCCTATATTCATCACTTCCCAAATTTTCTTGTTCCTGTTTTCTTTTTTTTTACCTCCCTCCCTCCCTCCCTCCCTCCCTCCCTCCCTCCCTCCTTTCCATCTCTCCCTCCCTCCACTTCCCATCCATCCTCTTGTCCTTCATCTCCACTTTTTTTTTTATCTCTTTATTATGCATTATCTCTTTTCTTTTATACTATGCATGTATAATACCTAACGTGTGTGTGTGTGTGTGTGTGTGTGTGTGTGTGTGTGTGTGTGTGTGTGTGTGTGTGTGTGTGTGTGTGTGTGAAGTGACAATTTTTCATGTTTTCTTGTTTTATTTGCCGTGAAAGTTAAGGGAATTTTTTCTTATTTTTTGTCAATTAAACTCGTGATTATATTAACTCCTTACACTTTACGACCCTGAGAGAGAGAGAGAGAGAGAGAGAGAGAGAGAGAGAGAGAGAGAGAGAGAGAGAGAGAGAGAGAAAAAAAAAATTGAATGAGATATGCACTAGAAAATATCACATCCAATATTGTGAGAGAGAGAGAGAGAGAGAGAGAGAGAGAGAGAGAGAGAGAGAGAGAGAGAGAGAGAGATTTAGCAAGGATGGAAATTTTAAAAGGAAACAGTAATAAAGAAAAGAATTGGTGCGTAAGAAAGAGGAAACGAAGAAAAGAAAGGAATAAGGAAGAGTTTGTAAAAAAAAAAGGTGTGAAAGAAAAATGCAAAGAGGGAAAGACGAAAGAAACGAGAAAAGGAGGAAAGGCGAAGAAAAGAAGGAAAGAAGGAAGATTTCTGGGCTAAGAATAGAAAAAATAAATATCAAAAGGGAAATACTTATAGATGGAACAATATAGATATAAATACATGGATAGATATATTGGATTGGTAGATGAATAGATAGAGAGAGATGGATAGGTGAGCAGAGATAGTTGAATAAAAATATGGATGAGTAAACGAAGATGGATTCATTCACAGACAAAACAGACATGGTAGTAAACAGACGACACACAGGCCAACACAAATAAACAGGAAAACATTGAGATAAAAAGATAAAAGAAGATAGAAAACGGGAGAGGAGAGAAATATCGTACCAGCAAAGTGAGGAAGTAAGAAAGTAAGAAAGGAAGGAAGGAAGGAAGGAAGTTAGGAAGGAAGAAAGGAAGGAAAAAAGAAAAGATAAGACGTTTGTAAAAGAAAGAAAAAAAGGTATATAAAGTCAAAGTATATAAAAGAGGAAGGATTACAACACACACACACACACACACACACACACACACACACACACACACACACACACACACACACACACACACACACACACACACACACACACACATACACATTAGTAGAATTCTCTGCATCCCAAACGTCAGAATCGCTCACCATTTAATTTCTTCCATAACAGAACACACACACACACACACACACACACACACACACACACACACACACACACACACACACACACACACACACACACACACACACACACATTAGCACAATTCTCTGCATCCCACAAGTCAGAATCGCTCAGCATTTAATCTCTTCCATAACAGAAATACTTTTACGTTCCGGCACGCCTTTCAAATCACGCAAAATCCTCTTTTATTTATCCCCGTATATGTGCTTTTTGAAATGCCTGCGACACAAATACACAGTTAGATTTGCTGTTCCCGCCTTTTTTGATAATGCTAATACTAATGCTAGGTTTTTTTTATCAACGTGTAGTTGAGAAAATGAAGCAATGTTAAGTCCCTTTTTGTATTGTGTATAATAATTAATCTGGTAAATTTAATCTGCGCTTTAGAAAATAATAAGTTTAAAAAATGATAAAGAGATAGTTCTGAATAACGTTTGTGTGTGTGTATGTGTGTGTGTGTGTGTGTGTGTGTGTGTGTGTGTGTGTGTGTGTGTGTGTGTGTGTGTGTGTGTGTGTGTGTGTGTGTGTGTGTTTGTATCCATGTTCCAGTGTACAAGACTTTAGTTACGTCATGCTGTCTGTCGATATGTTTGTCTGTTTATCTGTCAGTCTGTCTGTCTGTCTGTGTATTTGTCTGTTTTGTCCTCACTTACCATGACATTATTTCCGCTCTCTCTCTCTCTCTCTCTCTCTCTCTCTCTCTCTCTCTCTCTCTCTCTCTCTCTCTCTCTCTCTCTATTTAAACAAAACTTAATACAAAGGAACATGTACCCAAAGGCGCACTGTCGTGTGCTACCTATTCTAAGGGTACTACAATCTATTTCTCTACAATATTTACAAGACTTAAAAATAGATAATATACAAGATGGTCAGCATGTAAATGGAGCACTATTCGTTTCACTTCACTAGCACTATTCACGCACTGCACTACACTGAGTGTCACGTCACAAAGAGTGTCAGAGGAGTTGGCAGTGTCTGTCTCCACTTATGTGCCATCAGTTTGACACTGTGAGTGTTCATCTCCTGGACGTGAGGCACCGCGGCCGTGAACAAGTTCCACATCCTGGAGACGCGTCCTGCGAAGGTGCGTTGATGCTGACACCCGTGGGATCGCGGCACCTCTACGGCGTCACCACCATTGAGCACCGTTCTCGTGCTCCGTGCGGTGACTCTTAGAGGATGACGCAGCCCTGCCAGATGTGGCACTCTTTGCACCTGTGCCTTATGGAACACTACGATCGCCGCCACGTCTCTGCGGTGTTCCAGTGAATCAAGGGGACGCTCAGGCTCTGGGTGAGGTGGTAGTGCAGCATCTACTAGCCGTATGGCGCGGCGTTGGATGCTGTCCAGTCTCCTTCTGTGTGTGGCGGCACAGGACATCCAGGAGAGAGCTGCGTATTCAAGGTGGGGCCGCACCTGTGCCTTGTACAGCAGCAGTCTCCCCTTCCTGTCGAGGAAACTGGCGATCCTTCTGAGAGCGGAGATCCTGTGAGAGGCTTTCTTGGCAATGGTTTTGACATGCCTGTCAAACCTCAGCCCTCGATCCACCTCCACTCCAAGTATCTTGACGTCATCTTGGAGTGGGAGAGCAGCAGCCAAAGACAACTTTCCTGCCATTGCTGCCATGGCGGCTGGGGACCGAGAGACAACCATTGCTTGTGTCTTCTCCGGCGCGAATGTCACTTGCCAGCGAGCACCCCACTCCTTTATCACTCGTAGCTGCTGATTGATGGCCTCAGCAGCCCGCCCACTGTCCTGGCGTGGATAGGTATAGGAGAGGGTGCAGTCATCAGCATAGGCCATGACTCCTGGCAGTAGCTGGAGAAGATCATCCACGTAGATATTCCACAGGAGTGGGCCAAGAATTGAACCCTGTGGCACTGATGCCTCCACAGGCAGGGACTCAGATGTTTGCCCGTTGACAACCACCTTGAGGCTTCTGTCCTGCAGGTAATTTCCCAAGAGTCGTAGCAAGCCACCCTGGATGCCTTTAGCACGAAGCTTTTCTAGTAATCCGTTGTGCCATACTTTATCAAAAGCTCCTGCTATGTCCAAAGCAACCACTATAGTGTCCTTGCCGTCGTCGAGGGCGTCCTGCCAATGCCTGGTGAGAAGCATCATTAGGTCGGAGGTTGACCTTCCAGGTCTGAACCCAAACTGTTGGTCTGAGAGGAGGGCATTGTCCTTGAGATGGCTACACACCACCTCTGCCACGACCCTCTCAAACACTTTACCCACCACTGACAACAGGGATATGGGTCTGTAGTTTTTTGGGTCCGTCCTGGAGCTTTTTGTGTGCAGGAACTACTCGAGCCTCCTTCCACACTGAAGGCCAGACGTTTTCCCGTACACAAGTTGTGAACTTGGGTGAGAGGGGCAGCCAGTTCCTGGGAGCATCGCTTCAGCAGGTGCGGGCTGATGTCATCAGGGCCGGTGGCTTTCTGTGTGTCCAGCCCCGCAATAATCGCTTCACCTGCTGATGCGTCACCTCCACCATGGTGACAGTCTTCTCACATTGCTGGACCAGCTGAGGCGGTGGCTGCTGTGGATTCCCGACCTTCATTTTTCCAGCAAACAAGGAAGCCAGCAACTGTGCCCTCTCCTTACTGCTGGTGGCGACAGTACCGTCCTGCTTGCTGAGGGGAGGGATGGATTCTTGGTGGCCAGTTCCTTGTTTGTCCTTAACAAGAGACCACCAAGTTTTGTTTCCTACGCCAGTGCCACACAGTTTCCGGCGCAGGCTTTCCTCCCACTTTTTTAAGGCCCACTTGCTGGTTACCACCATCCTCCTGCATGCAGCCCTGTGCAGGTCCTTGTTGCGCCGAGTCGGGTTCCTCTTGTAGCGGAGCCAGGCAGCATACTTTGCCTCGGCAGCAACACGGCAACGGTAGCCAAACCATGGCTGATCCGTCGATCTGGTGGTGTATTCCCTGTGTGGGACGTGGCGTCTCTGGAGGGCGAGAAGGTGAGAGGTGAGTGCAAGTGCTTCACTCTCTGCTCCTCCTCTCTCTCAAGAACAACAACAAATTACCCTTCTTTTAATGAGATTTTGAAGATTATGTTTGTTTCTACTCTCTCTCTCTCTCTCTCTCTCTCTCTCTCTCTCTCTCTCTCTCTCTCTCTCTCTCTCTCTCTCTCTCTCTCTCTCTCTCTCTCTCTCTCTCTCTCTCTCTCTCTCTCTCTCTCTCAATATCAAAAGTACAAGAAATACAGAATTTTGCGGCCAAAGTTGCCAATAAAGAAGCTAGAAAATATGACCACATGTCGCCAGTGTTCATGGAATTACAAAGGTGGAAAATAAAACAAGAGCAGGAGTTTGAAGTCTGCACAATAATGTTTAAGATGTTAAGAGGTTTCTGTCCAGACTGGCTTTTTACCCGTACTTTTAATACTGTACAGGATGTCACAAACAATGTTACCGGACAGAATAAAAAAAGAAATTATGTGCCGCGCTCCAGGACTGAGAGTGGTGAGCGGCGTCTTGCTATGCCGTGAGCCAAGCTGTGGAATGACCTCCCTACCGCGGCCACACAAACTTAAACAATGTTACCGGACAGAATAAAAAAAAGAATATTATGTGCCGCGCTCCAGGACTGAAAGTGGTGTGCGGCGTCTTGCCATACCGGGAGCCAAGCTGTGCAATGACGTCCCTACCGCAGCCACACAAACTAAATGTTACCGGACAGAGTAAGATAAAGAAAAAGAAAATTATGTGCCGCGTTCCAGGACTAAGAGAGTGGTGAGCGGCGTCTTACCATACCGGGAGCCAAGCTGTGGATTGAATGACCTCTTTACCGCGGCCACACAAACTCAAACGTCACTCTGATTCAAGTCTACCCTTAAAATAAAGAACACCTTTTACAAACAACATATTTACTATTTTATGCGGCATTTTCTCATCTCACTATATTATTACACGCTTTTATTCTGCTATTCTATTGCTCTGACACGCTTTGCATCAGTTTATCGCTTTTACGTCCATGTCTCATAATCGACGTGCATTATTTTTATTTCTGTATTAATTGATGAATATTATGTTTTGCTGTTGTACTTCTATCATTTTTATGCTTTACGTTTGGTTATTGTTGACTAGTTATTTAATTTTTTGTAGTTAATCATCCTTGTTAAACTGTAATGATATGAGTAATAACGACCTTTTGGTGCAGTATAGAATCAGAATCTCTCTCTCTCTCTCTCTCTCTCTCTCTCTCTCTCTCTCTCTCTCTCTCTCTCTCTCTCTCTCTCTCTCTCTCTCTCTCTCTCTCTCTCTCTCTCTCTCTTTCTTTTATTACTTCATCTAAACATTTGCGTGTTTCACGTGAGAGAGAGAGAGAGAGAGAGAGAGAGAGAGAGAGAGAGAGAGAGAGAGAGAGAGAGAGAGAGAGAGAGAGAGAGAGAGAGAGAGAGAGAGAGAGAGAGAGAGAGAGAGAGAGAGAGAGAGGAGAGAGAGAGAGAGAGAGAGAGAGAGAGAAATGAATTGAGGAATAAAGGCAAGGGGACAGGAAAGGAAGGAAGAAGGTAAAAGCGAGAGAGAGAGAGAGAGAGAGAGAGAGAGAGAGAGAGAGAGAGAGAGAGAGAGAGAGAGAGAGAGAGAGAGAGAGACGAACGAATATGAGGTAGGAATGAAAGGAAAAACTTAAAAGGGAGAGGAAATAAAACAAGAAGGAGGAAGAAAAAGAAGGAGAGGAGGAGGAGGAGTAAGAGAGGGAGAAGGAGAAGGAGAAGGAGGAAAGGAGGAGGAGGAGGAGGAGGAGGAGGAGGAGGAGGAGGAGGAGGAGGAGGAGGAGGAGGAGGAGGAGGAAGAGGAGGAGGAGAAGGAGGAGGAGGAGGAGGAGGAGGAGGAGGAGGATTGAGAGAAAATTAATAAAACATACATGAATGAAATAAACAATTTGATAAACAATGAAAACAATAATAATAATGATAATAATAATGATAATAATAATAATAATAATAATAATAATAATAATAATAATAATAATGAGAAATGCGTGGTAAACAGAGGTATATCCAACGACAAAGTACATGTAACGAAAACGATGCGCTAACCACTTTAGTTAATGAAAATAGAATGAAAGTATTATAGAGATGCAAAAAAAAAAAAACATAATTGCTTTTATTTTCATTTTTTTTTCGCATTTACAGCAATGACCAGACACTCTCACGCCTTATGGGAAAAAAATAATGACAGAAAAAAAACACGAAGGGGAAAAAGAAATAATGCGGTATAGAGAATATGTAGGGCAGTGAAAACTCTATGTACTTTAAATGAACCAGGAAAATAATGACAAAAAAAACAAACAAACACGGAGTAGAGAATGTGTAGGGCAATGAAAACTGTGTGTACTTAAAATGAAACAGGAAAATATAGAGTGAGATAAGATAAAAAATAAGAAAAATGAAAAGTACCAAAAATAAAGAAAACACGTAAGGAAAGATAAAAAGAGAAAATATTTGATGAAAACACGTAAAGAAAATGCGAAAGGAAAGGAAAACTGTATGTACTTCAAATGAACCAGAAAAAATAAGGAAAAACAAAATATACTAAAAAAAAAACAATAAAAACAGAAAACATGTAAGAAAAGGATAATAGAATACAAAATACTTGATGGAAAAGTTTAACATTATATTTGAACTGAAATAAAGATAGCAGGATATAGAAACAGAAAAGGTAATGGAATAGAAGATGCTTGATGGAATAGAAGATGCTTGATGGAATAGAAGATGCTTGATGGAATAGAAGATGCTTGATGGAATAGAAAAACTTGATGGAATAGAAGGAAAAAAATATGAGTAAAAATAAAATAGAAAACATAGAGAGAGAGCAATGGTTGTATAAGAAAAAAATATATATACAAAGAGAAAAACAAAACAAAATAAAACAATCCCAATAATGAAATAGAGACATGTGTAAGAAGAATAAATGTCAGTGTTATGTGTGTGTGTGTGTGTGTGTGTGTGTGTGTGTGTGTGTGTGTGTGTGTGTGTGTGTGTGTGTGTGTGTGTGTGGTAGTTGTCGTAAAACAGGGGTAGCATGGAGAAACTTGATTCCATTATGAAAGTGTATTTACGGTAGCACAATACACAACACGTGTAAACCGAGCGAAACGAGAGGCAGGAGGCGTAGCGTGTCGCTTGAGGCGGCGGCGAGCGAGGACTAAGGGGAAGGACATGACGTCAGACAGAAAGGGAGTATGGGAAAAACAAAGGACATGCTAACATATGTGTGTGTTTGATGAGGGAACTAAAGAGTGAAGTGAGGCAGCAGGATGAGGAAAGAGAGGATTAATGGAAAGGAGGATATTGGTGGGGTGACTTTATATTGAGAAACAAGATTAAAAAAGGTGGAAAAACATAAATAAATAAGAACTGGTGTTGCTTCCTTTCTTTATCTTTTTCAGTAACTTGTAATAAAACTTGTACTTTTTTATTAGTTTGTGTATTTTTTAAAGGAAAAATTCTAGTGACCTATTGATAAACAAAAAGACACTAATTGACTGATCGCTAGTTAGTTTTCTACTGGTTAACCCCTTTAATACTGGGACACATTTTTACTTTCAGATTTGTTTACGATTAGAACCATTTTATTGTTATCAGGAAGGGTCTATGGAGGTCAGAAGATTAATGGACACAGTCTTCATTATTTTGACCACTTCAATACTAGGACACATTTTTACCTTGAGATTTGTGTATAATTAGACCATTTTATTGACATTAGGAAGGGTCTATGGAATTCAGAAGATTAATGGCCACAGTATTCACTATTTTAATCCCCATATAAGTTTCTGAAGCTGTAGAAAACCATCAAATAGTAAGCAGAGTGAATATGGAAATGCGTCATGGTACTGAAGGGGCTAAAGGAAGAATTCTTGTGACAACGTATTCAAAACCCAAACATTCCAATTAATTCTAAAACCACCAAATCTCTAGTGTTCGTATCACTTATTGGGCTAAACATTTACAAACTCACTGTCACGTCTTTCACTGTCACTGGTAAGGATTTTGAGTTTCTAAGGTCGCCCTGGTACTTGTCCGAGGCCAAAGTTTATTCCACCACTGTACATAAGTTTTCTTGAGTTGTGGTTGTGAGTGTAGGGAAGCTGTGAGTAGCCAGGCTGAGGGTTGGGGTGGTGGGTTGTATCATTTGTTGTCCTTTCCTGTTTCTCTTCTTTCTCTTCCTCCTCTTCTTCTTTTTCTTCCTCCTCTTCCTCCTCCTCCTCCTCTTTCTTTTTTTCTATTTCTTTTTCTTTTTCTTTTCTCTTCATCATTATTATAATCTTATTCTTATTCATATTTATATTTTTATTCTTACTTTTCTTTTCCATCATCATCATTTCATTATTATTATTTATATTTCTTACTCTTATTCTCATAATTATTGTTGTTATCATTTTATTCTTAGGAAATGGATAAATTTACACACACACACACACACACACACACACACACACACACACACACACACACACACACACACACACACACACACACACACACACACACACACACACACACACACACACACACACACACACATTAATTATGTCTCCAAGATACCTTTCTTCAACACACTATGCCTTTTTTTCCTTTCTCTCTCCCTCCGCCCCTCCATTCTACCTTTCCTCCCTCCTCTCCTCCTTACCTTCCCTCCCTCCCTCCCTCCCTCCTTTCTTCCTCTTCTCCCTACCTTTCCTCCTTCCTTCCCTCCGTTTTCTCTATAATTCTTGCAGCCCACACATAAAGAAAAATGATTGAAGAGGAAGAGGAGGAGGAGGAGGAGGAATCACTCAAGCAGTCACCACAAGTTGGGTAGATATAGATATATATATATATATATATATATATATATATATATATATATATATATATATATATATATATATATATATATATATATATATATATATATATATATATATAGAGAGAGAGAGAGAGAGAGAGAGAGAGAGAGAGAGAGAGAGAGAGAGAGAGAGAGAGAGAGAGAGAGAGAGAGAGAGAGAGAGAGAGAGAGAGAGAGAGAGAGAGAGAGAGAGAGAGAGAGACAGAGAGAGAGAGAGAGAAGAAGGAAGAGGAAGGAGGAGGAGGAGGAGGAGGAGGAGGAGGAGGAGGAGGAGGAGGAGGAGGAGGAGGAGGAGGAGGAGGAGGAGGAGGAGGAAGGGTATGGTTTTTGTTGTATAAGTAAAGTTGTGTGTGTGTGTGTGTGTGTGTGTGTGTGTGTGTGTGTGTGTGTGTGTGTGTGTGTGTGTGTGTGTGTGTGTGTGTGTGTGTTGACAAAGGGAGAAGGAGTAAGAATGGGGAAAAGTACCTACACTGTTGAGAGAGAGAGAGAGAGAGAGAGAGAGAGAGAGAGACGTCTGAATTATGAATGTTTGTATAAATATACCAGTTAATATATTTAAAACTTTGTGCTCTAGGTTGGAAATATGGAGCAACTACTACACACTGCTGGCCTGAGTAATGCAGTGTGTGTGTGTGTGTGTGTGTGTGTGTGTGTGTGTGTGTGTGTGTGTGTGTGTGTGTGTGTGTGTGTGTGTGTGTGTGTGTGTGTGTATCTTTCGGTCTATCTGTCTATCCTCAAAAAAAGCAATAAAAACATTAACCACTTCAGTACCAGGACGTGTTTCCATATTCATTCTGGTTACTATTTGGTGACTTTATGCAACTTTAAAAACTTATGTGGGTGATTAATATAGTGAAGACTGTGGCCATTAATCTTCTGACCTCCATAGACCCTTCCTAATGTCAATAAAATGGTCTAATCACACACAAAAATAAAGGTAAAAAAATGCGTCCCAGTACTGAAGGGGTTAATAAATTCAGCAAAACACAAACTCCTATTGTAGAAGCTTAATAAATACATTACTAATCAATCATCTTATTCAATCATTTACTGAACATCATCAAAACCATTCGTCTTGTTGAGTTTCAATATATAACCTACATTAATTAACCCTCTTACTTATATATGACGTGTTTCCTCAATCACAAATTAATTTAAGTCATTTATTATCATTTTGCTGCCTGAAATTTTGATATCCTACTCTTTTCATGCTCTAGATTATTCTGTTCATTACTTTTAGTGTTAAATCTCTAACAATATGGTGAACAAATAATCTTACTATAACTTCTTGTATGGATGTGTATTGCCACTTTCCTAGAGTTGTTTGTTACAGTGTCTCCTTCCATGTCAATTGAAGGTTCATCTATTGAAAGGTTTGCTGAAAGGGACTGACACGTATTGGTACATCGGAACTATACTTGCTTTGGGGTCCGAGGGGTCTCCAAGCGCACTGGGTTCGAATCCTGTCCACGGTCCGAGTGCAGGTAGGGCTTCCTCACACGGGGCAACGGTTTCTTAGCGGGTGGACTTTGAGATAGGAGGTAACCCCAAAATGTACCCCCTTTAGCCCACATGGTGTATATAAAAAAAAATGCATGTGGTGTTTGTATTGTGGATAACGGATGTGGTGAACGGGGAAGTGAGAACGATGAAGAAGAGGAGGAGAATGTGGAGGTGAAGATGGAGGAAGAATGAGGAAATAGAGAAGAAAAGGAAGAAAATGAAGAGGAATAGAAAAAGGAGGAAGAGCAAGAAAAGGAAGAAGAGGATGAGAAGGAGGAGGAGGAGTAGGATGAAGAGGACGAGGACAAGGAGGACTAAGAAAATAGGGAGGAGAGAGAAAACAGAAAAAGAGGAAGAGGAAGAAGAGGGGGAAGAACAAGAGGTTGAATATGAAAAAAAATAAGGAGTGGAAGTAGGAAGAAGGGAGGAAGAGGAGGAAGGAGGAGGAGGAGAATGAGAGAATAAGGAAAGAGGAAGAAGGAGAGAAGGAGGAGGAAGAAGAGGAGAGATAAATGCACGTATGAAATAATTAGAATGAGATGATGAGAGGGAAACGAGCAAATATTATCACGAGGTTATGTGCGAGGGAAAGGGGAAGACTGACGCAGGAGGAGGAGGAGGAGGAGGAGGAGGAGGAGGAGGAGGAGGAGGAGGAGGAGGAGGAGGAGGAAATATATGTAGCTAAAAAAAAAAAACCTTCGTCTTTACTAGCAACAATCTGAGGAACCACAACAATAACAAAGAAAGTAAGGTAGGAACATGACAGAACGGATATGTCACAAGGGAAGCACACAACTATTCATAAGTTCATAAAAATGCTAAAATAAATAAATAAACAAAATGAGCCTCACAAAAATCCAAATCGAGAGTATATACACACTATTATTTTTTTACCTTTTAACCTCTACATAAAAACAATAGATGAAATGTGTAAAAGGTTTTTCTTCTGAATGATCTTAACCCCTTCAGTTCCATGACGCCTTTTTTATGCATTCAGCTTGTTATTTGCTAATTTAGTACAGCTTTAGAAACTCATGTGGGGATTAGAATAGTGAAGGCTCTGGCCATTAATCTTCCGACCTCCATAAACTCTTACTGAAGTAAATAAAAAGATCTAATCGTACACAAATCTCAATGTAAAAATGTTTTCCAGTATTGAAGGAGTTAAGAAATAAATTATGATCTTTTAGTACTTGATAAATGATTCTTAGTATCTGAAACATCGCGCTCACTGATTTCAGCTTTAATATGGACCTTTTTCCTTCTTGTTTTATTAAGATACAACACTACAACACTTAGACACGAGTTGATCTGAGTGTGTGTTGCGTGCAGTGTTCCTTTTTGTCTTTGTTTTCTTCGACAAATTAACATTTTCTTTTCTCTGATCATTACACTCTCTTTAACATAAAATGGTCTGTACTTGACCAAAACTATCTACACTGTGATGTTTCTAGCTTTTATATTAAGATGGCTGTGAGTATCATTCCCTCCTCTTTCTCCTCCTCCTCCTCCTCCTCCTTCTCCTTGTTATTGTTGTTGTTGTTGTTGTTGTTGTTTTCTTCTTCTTCTTCTTCTTCTTCTTCTTCTTTTTCTTCTTCTTCTTCTTCTTCTCCTTTTCCTCCTCCTCCTCTTCCTCCTCCTCCTCCTCCTCCTCCTCCTCCTCCTCCTCCTCCTCCTCCTCCTCCTCCTCCTCCTCCTCCTCCTCCTCCTCCTCCTCCTCCTGCCCAAATCTCACAAAATCAAAGGGACAGACACACACGAATTAGAGAGTCGAGTTGGGCTGCTAAAGTTTGGCTGATTAGGTCTGGATTATTATCAGAGAGAGAGAGAGAGAGAGAGAGAGAGAGAGAGAGAGATTAATGGGAGTGATCAGTAATTTTTAGGATGGAGGTGTGTAATTATTGGCCAGGTAATAAAGAGGAATTGGTGTAATTTGAATGCAGGTGTGGTGCGCGAGGAAGCTGTGAGAGATACGCAGGTGAGAGAGAGAGAGAGAGAGAGAGAGAGAGAATGTTTGACAGATTCCGAAAAAAAAAGTAGAAGGAAGAGGAGAAAATGAAGTAGAAAAAGCAAAGAGGAAAAAGGAAACAGGAGGAAGAATAGGAAAAATGAATAACAGAAAGGAACAAGTAATTATTTTAGGCCCACTGAGTGTTCTAATATGGATCTCTTTAGCTGTAGGGCAAGGCAATATAAAGCATCAGTAATTCATGAAGCACCAATCACTCACGCACGTAAATTATTCGATAAGGCAAACACTTAACCTCTTCTTTCCATTAACCCCTTTAGTACCATGGCGTGTTTTCATATTTATTCTGCTTACTATTTGGTGATTTCATACAGCTTCAGAAACTTATAAGGGGGATTAGAATAGTAAAGACTCTAGCCATTAACCCTCTGACTTCCTTAAAGCCTTCCTAATGTACAGAAAATCGTCTTATTATACCCAAAACTCATGGTGAAAAAACGCGTCCCAGTACTCAAAGGGTTAACCTGTCTGACTGTATAGGGAGCAGCACTTCAATTGGTCTTTTTATGTCTGGTTTTTGTTGCCCTTGGGTGGTGCCCCTCCTACATTGGAAAATAATGATAATGATGCCAGCACTACAACAGCCATTAGAATATTGAAAGCAAACAGACAGACCTTTATTGTGCTGAGATCGTGGTGCACCTTCCTACATTGGAAAATAATGATAATGATGCCAGCACTACAACATAGCCATTAACCCCTTCAGTACTGAGACACATTTTACCATGATTTTTGGGGTATGGTTAGACAATCTTATTTGCATTAGGAATGGTTTATGGAGGTCAAAAATATAATGGCCAGAGTCTCCACTATTTTAATCCCCACATAAGTTTTTGAAGCTGTATCAAATCGCCAAGCAGTAACCGGAAAGAATATGAAAACGCGTCATGGTACTGAAGGGGTTAAGGGAATGAAAGCAAACAGACGGTCATTTATTGTGCTCAGACCGTGGTGCCTCTCCTACAATGGAAAATAATGATGATAGCACTACAACAACCATTAGAGGATTGAAAGCAAACAGACAGACATTTATTGTGCTCAGACCGTGAATGTTTTGTTTTTTTCTTTGTAGGGAAGAGGGCCAACCAAGGGCAAAAAAAAAAAAAAAAAAAAAAGCCCACTTGAGTGCTGGCTCTCTACAAACAGGAAAAGCGTCAGCCAAAATTAAGGAGCAAATGCCTCGGATGTGTCACAGTTGACTTATATACAATGCACGGTGTAGCTGTTCCAAGAGTTTTCCATTGAATTTGTCAGAAAATTACTTACGTATTTGACAAACAGGGTTAATTTGTCGTGTGTGGCGTAGTTTTTTTTTTTTTGTTCTGGAATAGTTGTACATTTGCTGTGATGGTTTGTACAATACATTCGCCAGTGTTCCTAACTGTTCTGGCGTCTTACCGTGACAGTCCCAGATTCTAGAAGGAGAAGGAGAAGGAGAAAGAGAAATGCCTTTAAACACACAAAACGTACTAGAAACACCCAATATATACTCAAATCACCCCCGCACACACCCATAAAACACCAACACACACACACACACCATTTACAAAAAAGATACCGAGGTTTTCAGGTGTTCATGTAGTAGTGGTTCTTTGACTGTGTTTCGTGGGATTAGTTGTATTTTTTTTTTATGTTTTCTATCTACTCGTTGCCTGGCCAGACCTCCTGCCGTCTCCTTCAACACACTGGCTAGTTCTAAGCTGAATAGAGCCTTGAAATGGAAGGCTTCTCTATGTTTCCCTCTGCCCAAGACGACTCACGATAGTTCATATTTGTAACATTAGTTCAACATGGACTTTGCATCAGTTATAGATAAATCGTCCATGAACATCGGGCTAGATAGCTCAATGGCCTGTGAAAATAGTGTGGTCTAGAGAACAAAGCGTTAAAGAATGCTGTCATTTACCTCAATGATGTGATGTCTGCATTAGTACAAATATGACACTCACTTTCTATATTACTACTATAATGTTTAGTACTCCTCTAGGAACTCTATTGAAGCCACCTGTTACATTTAGCAAACTGTAAGTACTGGTGTCTGAAATTTTACTGAGCAACTTTCAATAACAAAGCAAACCATGAGAGAGACAAGTATTACATGAAGCTGTTGTTCACTGCCACACTGATCCTCTGGTCTTTAACATTTCCTTCAAAAGCTGAACAATAAAGGAGCATTATTGATTTTCTGACAACCATATGTATGTAGAGAGAGAGAGAGAGAGAGAGAGAGAGAGAGAGAGAGAGAGAGAGAGAGAGAGAGAGAGAGAGAGAGAGAGAGAGAGAGAGAGAGAGAGAGAGAGAGAGAGTACACACACACACACACACACACACACACACACACACACACACACACACACACACACACACACACACACACACACACACACACACACACACACACACACACACACACACACACACACACACACACGTCTACTGTTTCTGTAAATAAAAAGCTGTACAACCATTCCAAAAAGAATTGTGAAATGTGTGAGCTTTAGAGCAGGAGGAGGAGGAGGAGGAGGAGGAGGAGGAGGAGGAGGAGGAGGAGGAGGTGGAGGTGGTGGTGGTGGAGGAGGAGGAGAGAGAGAGAGAGAGAGGAGGAGGAGAGAGAGAGAGAGAGAGAGAGAGAGAGAGAGAGAGAGAGAGAGAGAGAGAGAGAGAGAGAGAGAGAGAGAGTGGAGAGAGAGAGAGAGAGAGAGAGAGAGAGAGAGAGAGAGAGAGAGAGAGAGAGAGAGAGAGAGAGAGAGAGAGCGAATTTAGAATCAGAACAAGAATAGGAAACCAGAAAGCGAATGAGGAACAAAAGAAAGAAGATAAGAAAGAGAGAGAGAGAGAGAGAGAGAGAGAGAGAGAGAGAGAGAGAGAGAGAGAGAGAGAGAGAGAGAAAACAAACCAACAGGTAATGGAATAGACAAGTAGAAGGAGGAAGAAGAAGAAGGAGAAAAAAAGGAAGGAAAAAAGTAGAAGATAATGGAGAGGAAGCGAAGCAGGAGAGGAAACGAAGGAAAGGAGGAAAGTAAACAACTCGGAGGGAAATATGAGGTGAGGAGAGGAGGAGAGGAGAGAGAGAGAGACTAGGCGTGGTGGGGAAGAGGGGAGGAAAGACAGACC